>NW_027473716.1:0-62873 GCF_050947335.1 Megachile rotundata | reverse complement strand
TATGCAGATATGATCGATAGCACGACATTTACTATACTTATTACACTTGCTATTATCAATCTAACTCATATTATTAACCATATTATGCAGATATGATCGATAGCACGACATTTACTATACCTATTACTCTTATTATTATCAGCCTAACTCATATTATTAGCCATATTATGCTTATATGATCGACAGAACGACAACTACTATATTTATTACACTCACTGTTATCAATCTAACTCATATTGTTAACCATATTATGCAAATTTGATCGATAGAACGACAATTACTATACTTATTACTGTTATTATTATCAATCTAACTCATATTATTAGCCATATTATGCTTAAATGATCGATAGAACTACAATTACTATACTCATTACTCTTATTATTATCAATCTAACTCATATTATTAGCCATATTATGCTTATATGATCGATAGAATGAGAATTACTATACACATTACTCTTACTATTATTAATCTAACTCATATTATTAACCATATTATGCAGATATGATCGATAGCACGACATTTACTATACTTATTACACTTGCTATTATCAATCTAACTCATATTATTAACCATATTATGCAGATATGATCGATAGACCGACAATTACTATACTTATTACTGTTATTATTATCAATCTAACTCATATTATTAGCCATATTATGCTTAAATGATCGATAGAACGACAATTACTATACTTGTCACTCTTATTATTATGAATCTAACTCATATTATTAGCCATATTATGCTTATATGATCGATAGAATGACAATTACTATACTTATTGCTCTTATTATTATCAATCTAACTCATATTATTAACCATATTATGCTTATATGATCGATAGAACGACAATTACTATACTTATTACTCTTATTATTATAAATATAACTCATATTATTAGCCATATTATGCTTATATGATCGATAGAACGACAATTACTATACACATTACTCTTACTATTATCAATCTAACTCATATTATTAACCATATTATGCAGATATGATCGATAGAACGAGAATTACTATACTCACTACTCTTAGTATTGTCAATCTAACTCATATTATTACCCATATTATGCTTATATGATCGATAGAACGTCATTTACTATACCTATTACTCTTATTATTATCAGCCTAACTCATATTATTAGCCATATTATGCTTATATGATCGACAGAACGACAACTACTATATTTATTACACTCACTGTTATCAATCTAACTCATATTATTAACCATATTATGCAAATTTGATCGATAGAACGACAATCACTATACTTATTACTCTTATTATTATCAACCTAACTCATATTATTCGCCATATTATGCTTAAATGATCGATAGAACGACAATTACTATACTTATTACTCGTATTATTATCAATCTAACTCATATTATTAGACATATTATGCTTATATGAGCAATAGCACGACAATTACTATACTCATTACTCTTGTTATTAGCAATCCAACTCATTTTATTACCCATATTATGCTTATATGAGCGATAGAACTACAATTACTGTACTCATTACTCTTATTGTTATCAATCCTACTCATATTATTACCCATATTATGCTTATATGATCGATAGAACGACATTTACTATACTTATTACACTTGCTATTATCAATCTAACTTATATTATTAGCCATATTATGCTTATATGATCGATAGAACGACAATTACTACACTTATTACTCTTATTATTATCAATCTAACTCATATTATTAGCCATATTATGCAGATATGATCGATAGCACGACATTTACTATACTTATTACTCTTACTATTATCAAACTAACTCATATTATTAACCATATTATGCAAATTTGATCGATAGAACGACAGTCACTATACTTATTACTCTTATTATTATCAACCTAACTTATATTATTAGCCATATTATGCTTATATGATCGATAGAACGACAATTACTATACTTATTACTCTTATTATTATGAATCTAACTCATATTATTAACCATATTATGCAGATATGATCGATAGAACTACAATTACTATACTCATTACTCTTATTATTATCAATCTAACTCATATTATTAGCCATATTATGCTTATATGATCGATAGAACGAGAATTACTATACTCACTACTCTTAGTATTATCAATCTAACTCATATTATTAACTATATTATGCAGATATGATCGATAGCACGACATTTACTATACTTATTACACTTGCTATTATCAATCTAACTCATATTATTAACCATATTATGCAGATATGATCGATAGCACGACATTTACTATACCTATTACTCTTATTATTATCAGCCTAACTCATATTATTAGCCATATTATGCTTATATGATCGACAGAACGACAACTACTATATTTATTACACTCACTGTTATCAATCTAACTCATATTGTTAACCATATTATGCAAATTTGATCGATAGAACGACAATTACTATACTTATTACTGTTATTATTATCAATCTAACTCATATTATTAGCCATATTATGCTTAAATGATCGATAGAACTACAATTACTATACTCATTACTCTTATTATTATCAATCTAACTCATATTATTAGCCATATTATGCTTATATGATCGATAGAATGAGAATTACTATACACATTACTCTTACTATTATTAATCTAACTCATATTATTAACCATATTATGCAGATATGATCGATAGCACGACATTTACTATACTTATTACACTTGCTATTATCAATCTAACTCATATTATTAACCATATTATGCAGATATGATCGATAGACCGACAATTACTATACTTATTACTGTTATTATTATCAATCTAACTCATATTATTAGCCATATTATGCTTAAATGATCGATAGAACGACAATTACTATACTTATCACTCTTATTATTATGAATCTAACTCATATTATTAGCCATATTATGCTTATATGATCGATAGAATGACAATTACTATACTTATTGCTCTTATTATTATCAATCTAACTCATATTATTAACCATATTATGCTTATATGATCGATAGAACGACAATTACTATACTTATTACTCTTATTATTATAAATATAACTCATATTATTAGCCATATTATGCTTATATGATCGATAGAACGACAATTACTATACTTATTACTCTAATTGTTATCAATCTAACTCATATTGTTAGCCATATTATGCTTATATGATCGATAGAACGAGAATTACTATACCCACTACTCTTAGTATTGTCAATCTAACTCATATTATTAGCCATATTATGCTTAAATGATCGATAGAACGACAATTACTGTACCTATTACTCTTATTATTATCAATTTAACACATATTATTAGCCATATTATGCTTATATGATTGACAGGACGACAATTACTATACTTATTACACTCACTGTTATCAATCTAACTCATATTATTAACCATATTATGCAAATTTGATCGATAGAACGACAATCACTATACATATTAGTCTTATTATTATCAACCTAACTCATATTATTAGCCATATTATGCTTAAATGATCGATAGAACGACAATTACTATACTTATTACTCGTATTATTATCAATCTAACTCATATTATTAACAATATTATGCTTATAATATCGATAGAACGACAATTACTATACTTATTACTGTTATTATTATCAATCTAACTCATATTATTAGCCATATTATGCTTAAATGATCGATAGAACTACAATTACTATACTCATTGCTCTTATTATTATCAACCTAACTCATATTATTAGCCATATTATGCTTATATGATCGATAGAATGAGAATTACTATACTCACTACTCTTAGTATTATCACTCTAACTCATATTATTAGCCATATTATGCTTATATGATCGATAGAACGACAATTACTATACTTATTACTCTTATTGTTATCAATCTAACTCATATTATTAGCCATATTATGCTTATATGATCGATAGAACGAGAATTACTATACTCACTACTCTTAGTATTATTAATCTAACTCATATTATTAGCCATATTATGCTTATATTATCGATAGACCGACAATTACTATACTTATTACTGTTATTATTATCAATCTAACTCATATTATTAACAATATTATGCTTATAATATCGATAGAACGACAATTACTATACTTATTACTGTTATTATTATCAATCTAACTCATATCATTAGCCATATTATGCTTAAATGATCGATAGAACGACAATTACTATACTCATTTCTCTTATTATTATCAATCCAACTCATTTTATTACCCATATTATGCTTATATGATCGATAGAACGACAATTACTATACTCATTACTCTTATTATTATCAATCTAATTCATATTATTAGACATATTATGCTTATATGAGCAATAGAACGACAATTACTATACTTATTACTCTTATTATTATGAATCTAACTCATATTATTAACCATATTATGCAGATATGATCGATAGTACGACAATTACAATACTTATTACTCTTATTATAATCGATCTAACTCATATTATTAACCATATTATGCTAATATGATCGATAGAACGACAACTACTATACTTATTACACTCACTGTTATCAATCTAACTCATATTATTAACCATATTATGCAAATTTGATCGATAGAACGACAATCACTATACTTATTACTCTTATTATTATCAACCTAACTCATATTATTAGCCATATTATGCTTAAATGATCGATAGAACGACAATTTCTATACTTATTACTCTTATTATTATCAATCTAACTCATATTGTTAGCCATATTACGCTTACATGATCGATAGAATGACAATTACTATACTTATTACTCTTATTATTATCAATCTAACTCATATTATTAGCCATATTATGCTTATATGATCGATAGAACGACAATTGCTATACGCATTACTCTTACTATTATCAATCTAATTCATATTATTAACCATATTATGCAGATATGATCGATAGCACGACATTTACTACACTTACTACTCTTATTATTATCAATCTAACTCATATTATTAGCCATATTATGCTTATAATATCGATAGAACGACAATTACTATACTTATTACTCTTATTATTATAAATATAACTCATATTATTAGCCATATTATGCTTATATGATCGATAGAACGACAATTACTATACACATTACTCTTACTATTATCAATCTAACTCATATTATTAACCATATTATGCAGATATGATCGATAGCACGACATTTACTATACTTATTACACTTGCTATTATCAATCTAACTCATATTATTAACCATATTATGCAGATATGATCGATAGCACGACATTTACTATACCTATTACTCTTATTATTATCAGCCTAACTCATATTATTAGCCATATTATGCTTATATGATCGACAGAACGACAACTACTGTATTTATTACACTCACTGTTATCAATCTAACTCATATTATTAACCATATTATGCAAATTTGATCGATAGAACGACAATCACTATACTTATTACTCTTATTATTATCAACCTAACTCATATTATTCGCCATATTATGCTTAAATGATCGATAGAACGACAATTACTATACTTATTACTCGTATTATTATCAATCTAACTCATATTATTAGCCATATTATGCTTATAATACCGATAGAACGACAATTACTATACTTATTACTGTTATTATTATCAATCTAACTCATATTAGTAGCCATATTATGCTTAAATGATCGATAGAACTACAATTACTATACTCATTACTCTTATTATTATCAATCTAACTCATATTATTAGCCATATTATGCTTATATGATCGATAGAATGAGAATTACTATACTCACTACTCTTAGTATTATCACTCTAACTCATATTATTAGCCATATTATGCTTATATGATCGATAGAACGACAATTACTATACTTATTACTCTTATTGTTATCAATCTAACTCATATTATTAGCCATATTATGCTTATATGATCGATAGAACGACAATTACTATACTCATTACTCTTATTATTATCAATCTAACTCATATTATTAGACATATTATGCTTATATGAGCAATAGCACGACAATTACTATACTCATTACTCTTATTATTATCAATCTAACTCATATTATTAGCCATATTATGCTTATATGATCGATACAATGAGAATTACTATACTCACTACTCTTAGTATTATCACTCTAACTCATATTGTTAGCCACATTATGCTTATAATACCGATAGAACGACAATTACTATACTTATTACTGTTATTATTATCAATCTAACTCATATTATTAGCCATATTATGCTTAAATGATCGATAGAACTACAATTACTATACTCATTACTCTTATTATTATCAATCTAACTCATATTATTAGCCATATTATGCTTATATGAGCAATAGAACTACAACTACTATACTTATTACTCTTATTATTATCAATCTAACTCATATTATTAACCATATTATGCAGATATGATCGATAGAACGACAATTACTATACTTATTACTTTTATTGTTATCAATCTAACTCATATTATTAGCCATATTATGCTTAAATGATCGATAGAACGATAATTACTATACTTATTACTCTTATTATTATCAATCTAACTCATATTATTAGCCATATTATGCTTATATGATCGATAGAACGACAATTACTATACTTATTACACTCACTATTATCAATCTAACTCATATTATTAACCATATTATGCAGATATGATCGATAGCACGACATTTACTATACCTATTACTCTTATTATTATCAGCCTAACTCATATTATTAGACGTATTATGCTTATATGATCGACAGAACGACAACTACTATATTTATTACACTCACTGTTATCAATCTAACTCATATTATTGACCATATTATGCAAATTTGATCGATAGAACGACAATCACTATACATATTAGTCTTATTATTATCAACCTAACTCATATTATTAGCCATATTATGCTTAAATGATCGATAGAACGACAATTACTATACTTAATACTCGTATTATTATCAATCTAACTCATATTATTAACAATATTATGCTTATAATATCGATAGAACGACAATTACTATACTTATTACTGTTATTATTATCAATCTAACTCATATTATTAGCCATATTATGCTTAAATGATCGATAGAACTACAATTACTATACTCATTGCTCTTATTGTTATCAATCTAACTCATATTGTTAGCCATATTATGCTTATATGATCGATAGAACGAGAATTACTATACTCACTACTCTTAGTATTGTCAATCTAACTCATATTATTAGCCATATTATGCTTATATGATCGATAGAACGAGAATTACTATACTCACTACGCTTAGTATTATCAATCTAACTCATATTATTAGCCATATTATGCTTAAATGATCGATAGAACGACAATTACTGTACCTATTACTCTTATTATTATCAATTTAACTCATATTATTAGCCATATTATGCTTATATGATTGACAGGACGACAATTACTATACTTATTACACTCACTGTAATCAATCTAACTCATATTATTAACCATATTATGCAAATTTGATCGATGGAACGACAATCACTAAACTCATTACTCTTATTATTATCAATCTAACTCATATTATTAGCCATATTATGCTTATATGATCGATAGAATGAGAATTACTATACTCACTACTCTTAGTATTATCACTCTAACTCATATTATTAACCATATTATTCAGATATGATCGATAGAACGACATTTACTATACCTATTACTCTTATTATTATCAGCCTAACTCATATTATTAGACGTATTATGCTTATATGATCGACAGAACGACAACTACTATATTTATTACACTCACTGTTATCAATCTAACTCATATTATTAACCATATTATGCAAATTTGATCGATAGAACGACAATCACTATACATATTAGTCTTATTATTATCAACCTAACTCATATTATTAGCCATATTATGCTTAAATGATCGATAGAACGACAATTACTTAACTTAATACTCGTATTATTATCAATCTAACTCATATTATTAACAATATTATGCTTATAATATCGATAGAACGACAATTACTATACTTATTACTGTTATTATTATCAATCTAACTCATATTATTAGCCATATTATGCTTAAATGATCGATAGAACTACAATTACTATACTCATTGCTCTTATTATTATCAATCTAACTCATATTATTAGCCATATTATGCTTATATGATCGATAGAATGAGAATTACTATACTCACTACTCTTAGTATTATCACTCTAACTCATATTATTAGCCATATTATGCTTATATGATCGATAGAACGACAATTACTATACTTATTACTCTTATTGTTATCAATCTAACTCATATTTTTAGCCATATTATGCTTATATGATCGATAGAACGAGAATTACTATACTCACTACGCTTAGTATTATCAATCTAACTCATATTATTAGCCATATTATGCTTAAATGATCGATAGAACGACAATTACTGTACCTATTACTCTTATTATTATCAATTTAACTCATATTATTAGCCATATTATGCTTATATGATTGACAGGACGACAATTACTATACTTATTACACTCACTGTAATCAATCTAACTCATATTATTAACCATATTATGCAAATTTGATCGATGGAACGACAATCACTAAACTCATTACTCTTATTATTATCAATCTAACTCATATTATTAGCCATATTATGCTTATATGATCGATAGAATGAGAATTACTATACTCACTACTCTTAGTATTATCACTCTAACTCATATTATTAACCATATTATGCAGATATGATCGATAGAACGACAATTACTATACTTATTACTTTTATTGTTATCAATCTAACTCATATTGTTAGCCATATTATGCTTAAATGATCGATAGAACGACAATTACTATACTTATTACTCTTATTATTATCAATCTAACTCATATTATTAGCCATATTATGCTTATATGATCGATAGAACGACAATTACTATACTTATTACACTCACTATTATCAATCTAACTCATATTATTAACCATATTATGCAGATATGATCGATAGCACGACATTTACTATACCTATTACTCTTATTATTATCAGCCTAACTCATATTATTAGACGTATTATGCTTATATGATCGACAGAACGACAACTACTATATTTATTACACTCACTGTTATCAATCTAACTCATATTATTAACCATATTATGCAAATTTGATCGATAGAACGACAATCACTATACATATTAGTCTTATTATTATCAACCTAACTCATATTATTAGCCATATTATGCTTAAATGATCGATAGAACGACAATTACTATACTTAATACTCGTATTATTATCAATCTAACTCATATTATTAACAATATTATGCTTATAATATCGATAGAACGACAATTACTATATTTATTACTGTTATTATTATCAATCTAACTCATATTATTAGCCATATTATGCTTAAATGATCGATAGAACTACAATTACTATACTCATTGCTCTTATTATTATCAATCTAACTCATATTATTAGCCATATTATGCTTATATGATCGATAGAATGAGAATTACTATACTCACTACTCTTAGTATTATCACTCTAACTCATATTATTAGCCATATTATGCTTATATGATCGATAGAACGACAATTACTATACTTATTACTCTTATTGATATCAATCTAACTCATATTGTTAGCCATATTATGCTTATATGATCGATAGAACGAGAATTACTATACTCACTACCCTTAGTATTGTCAATCTAACTCATATTATTAGCCATATTATGCTTATATGATCGATAGAACGAGAATTACTATACTCACTACTCTTAGTATTATCAATTTAACTCATATTATTAGCCATATTATGCTTAAATGATCGATAGAACGACAATTACTGTACCTATTACTCTTATTATTATCAATTTAACTCATATTATTAGCCATATTATGCTTATATGATTGACAGGACGACAATTACTATACTTATTACACTCACTGTTATCAATCTAACTCATATTATTAACCATATTATGCAAATTTGATCGATAGAACGACAATAACTAAACTCATTACTCTTATTATTATCAATCTAACTCATATTATTAGCCACATTATGCTTATATGATCGATAGAATGAGAATTACTATACTCACTACTCTTAGTATTATCACTCTAACTCATATTATTAGCCATATTATGCTTATATGATCGACAGAACGACAATTACTATACTTATTACTCTTATTGTTATCAATCTAACTCATATCATTAGCCATATTATGCTTATATGATCCATAGAACGAGAATTACTATACTCACTACTCTTAGTATTATCAATCTAACTCATATTATTAGCCATATTATGCTTATATTATCGATAGATCGACAATTACTATACTTATTACTGTTACTATTATCAATCTAACTCATATTATTAGCCGTATTATGCTTAAATGATCGATAGAACGACAAGTACTATACTTATTACTCTTATTATTATCAATCTAACTCATATTATTAGCCATATTATGCTTATATGATCGATAGAACGAGAATTACTATACTCACTACTATTAGTATTATTAATCTAACTCATATTATTAGCCATATTATGCTTATATTATCGATAGACCGACAATTACTATACTTATTACTGTTATTATTATCAATCTAACTCATATTATTAGCCATATTATGCTTAAATGATCGATAGAACGACAATTACTATACTCATTACTCTTATTATTATCAATCCAACTCATTTTATTACCCATATTATGCTTATATGATCGATAGAACGACAATTACTATACTCATTACTCTTATTATTATCAATCTAACTCATATTATTAGACATATTATGCTTATATGAGCAATAGAACGACAATTACTATAATTATTACTCTTATTATTATGAATCTAACTCATATTATTAACCATATTATGCAGATATGATCGATAGTACGACAATTACTATACTCATTACTCTTATTATAATCAATCTAACTCATATTATTAACCATATTATGCTAATATGATCGATAGAACGACAACTACTATACTTATTACACTCACTGTTATCAATCTAACTCATATTATTAACCATATTATGCAAATTTGATCGATAGAACGACAATCACTATACTTATTACTCTTATTATTATCAACCTAACTCATATTATTAGCCATATTATGCTTAAATGATCGATAGAACGACAATTACTATACTTATTACTCTTATTATTATCAATCTAACTCATATTGTTAGCCATATTACGCTTACATGATCGATAGAATGACAATTACTATACTTATTACTCTTATTGTTATCAATCTAACTCATATTATTAGCCATATTATGCTTATATGATCGATAGAACGACAATTGCTATACACATTACTCTTACTATTATCAATCTAACTCATATTATTAACCATATTATGCAAATTTGATCGATAGAACGACAATCACTATACTTATTACTCTTATTATTATCAACCTAACTCATATTATTAGCCATATTATGCTTATAATACCGATAGAACGACAATTACTATACTTATTACTGTTATTATTATCAATCTAACTCATATTATTAGCCATATTATGCTTAAATGATCGATAGAACTACAATTACTATACTCATTACTCTTATTATTATCAATCTAACTCATATTATTAGCCATAATATGCTTATAATACCGATAGAACGACAATTACTATACTTATTACTGTTATTATTATCAATCTAACTCATATTATTAGCCATATTATGCTTAAATGATCGATAGAACTACAATTACTATACTCATTACTCTTATTATTATCAATCTAACTCATATTATTAGCCATATCATGCTTATATGATCGATAGAATGAGAATTACTATACTCACTACTCTTAGTATTATCACTCTAACTCATACTATTAGCCATATTATGCTTATATGATCGATAGAACGACAATTACTGTACTTATTACTCTTATTGTTATCAATCTAACTCATATTATTAGCCATATTATGCTTATATGATCGATAGAACGAGAATTACTATACTCACTACTCTTTGTATTATCAATCTAACTCATATTATTAGCCATATTATGCTTATATTATCGATAGACCGACAATTACTATACTTATTACTGTTATTATTATCAATCTAACTCATATTATTAGCCATATTATGCTTAAATGATCGATAGAACGACAATTACTATACTCATTACTCTTATTATTATCAATCCAACTCATTTTATTACCCATATTATGCTTATATGATCGATAGAACGACAATTACTATACTCATTACTCTTATTATTATCAATCTAACTCATATTATTAGACATATTATGCTTATATGAGCAATAGCACGACAATTACTATACTCATTACTCTTATTATTATCAATCCAACTCATTTTATTACCCATATTATGCTTATATGAGCGATAGAACTACAATTACTGTACTCATTACTGTTATTGTTATCAATCTAACTCATATTATTACCCATATTATGCTTATATGATCGATAGAACGACATTTACTGTACTTATTACACTTGCTATTATCAATCTAACTTATATTATTAGCCATATTATGCTTATATGATCGATAGAACGACAATTACTACACTTATTACTCTTATTATTATCAATCTAACTCATATTATTAGCCATATTATGCTTATATGATCGATAGAACGAGAATTACTATACTCACTACTCTTTGTATTATCAATCTAACTCATATTATTAGCCATATTATGCTTATATTATCGATAGACCGACAATTACTATACTTATTACTGTTATTATTATCAATCTAACTCATATTATTAGCCATATTATGCTTAAATGATCGATAGAACGACAATTACTATACTCATTACTCTTATTATTATCAATCCAACTCATTTTATTACCCATATTATGCTTATATGATCGATAGAACGACAATTACTATACTCATTACTCTTATTATTATCAATCTAACTCATATTATTAGACATATTATGCTTATATGAGCAATAGCACGACAATTACTATACTCATTACTCTTATTACTATCAATCCAACTCATTTTATTACCCATATTATGCTTATATGAGCGATAGAACTACAATTACTGTACTCATTACTGTTATTGTTATCAATCTAACTCATATTATTACCCATATTATGCTTATATGATCGATAGAACGACATTTACTGTACTTATTACACTTGCTATTATCAATCTAACTTATATTATTAGCCATATTATGCTTATATGATCGATAGAACGACAATTACTACACTTATTACTCTTATTATTATCAATCTAACTCATATTATTAGCCATATTATGCAGATATGATCGATAGCACGACATTTACTATACTTATTACTCTTATTATTATCAAACTAACTCATATTATTAACCATATTATGCAAATTTGATCGATAGAACGACAGTCACTATACTTATTACTCTTATTCTTATCAACCTAACTTATATTATTAGCCATATTATGCTTATATGATCGATAGAACGACAATTACTATAACTTATTACTCTTATTATTATGAATCTAACTCATATTATTAACCATATTATGCAGATATGATCGATAGAATTACAATTACTATACTCATTACTCTTATTATTATCAATGTAACTCATATTATTAGCCATGTTATGCTTATATGATCGATAGAATGAGAATTACTATACTCACTACTGTTAGTATTATCACTCTAACTCATATTATTAGCCATATTATGCTTATATGATCGATAGAACGACAATTACTATACTTATTACTCTTATTATTATCAATCTAACTCATATTATTAGCCATATTATGCTTATATGATCGATAGAACGACAATTACTATACTTATTACACTCACTATTATCAATCTAACTCATATTATTAACCATATTATGCAGATATGATCGATAGCACGACATTTACTATACCTATTACTCTTATTATTATCAGCCTAACTCATATTATTAGACGTATTATGCTTATATGATCGACAGAACGACAACTACTATATTTATTACACTCACTGTTATCAATCTAACTCATATTATTAACCATATTATGCAAATTTGATCGATAGAACGACAATCACTATACATATTAGTCTTATTATTATCAACCTAACTCATATTATTAGCCATATTATGCTTAAATGATCGATAGAACGACAATTACTATACTTAATACTCGTATTATTATCAATCTAACTCATATTATTAACAATATTATGCTTATAATATCGATAGAACGACAATTACTATATTTATTACTGTTATTATTATCAATCTAACTCATATTATTAGCCATATTATGCTTAAATGATCGATAGAACTACAATTACTATACTCATTGCTCTTATTATTATCAATCTAACTCATATTATTAGCCATATTATGCTTATATGATCGATAGAATGAGAATTACTATACTCACTACTCTTAGTATTATCACTCTAACTCATATTATTAGCCATATTATGCTTATATGATCGATAGAACGACAATTACTATACTTATTACTCTTATTGTTATCAATCTAACTCATATTTTTAGCCATATTATGCTTATATGATCGATAGAACGAGAATTACTATACTCACTACTCTTAGTATTATGAATCTAACTCATATTATTAGCCATATTATGCTTATATGATCGATAGAACGACAATTACTATACTTATTACTCTTATTGATATCAATCTAACTCATATTGTTAGCCATATTATGCTTATATGATCGATAGAACGAGAATTACTATACTCACTACCCTTATTATTATCAATCTAACTCATATTATTAGCCATATTATGCTTATATGATCGATAGAACGAGAATTACTATACTCACTACTCTTAGTATTATCAATCTAACTCATATTATTAGCCATATTATGCTTAAATGATCGATAGAACGACAATTACTGTACCTATTACTCTTATTATTATCAATTTAACTCATATTATTAGCCATATTATGCTTATATGATTGACAGGACGACAATTACTATACTTATTACGCTCACTGTTATCAATCTAACTCATATTATTAACCATATTATGCAAATTTGATCGATAGAACGACAATAACTAAACTCATTACTCTTATTATTATCAATCTAACTCATATTATTAGCCACATTATGCTTATATGATCGATAGAATGAGAATTACTATACTCACTACTCTTAGTATTATCACTCTAACTCATATTATTAGCCATATTATGCTTATATGATCGACAGAACGACAATTACTATACTTATTACTCTTATTGTTATCAATCTAACTCATATCATTAGCCATATTATGCTTATATGATCCATAGAACGAGAATTACTATACTCACTACTCTTAGTATTATCAATATAACTCATATTATTAGCCATATTATGCTTATATTATCGATAGATCGACAATTACTATACTTATTACTGTTACTATTATCAATCTAACTCATATTATTAGCCGTATTATGCTTAAATGATCGATAGAACGACAATTACTATAACTTATTACTCTTATTATTATGAATCTAACTCATATTATTAACCATATTATGCAGATATGATCGATAGAATTACAATTACTATACTCATTACTCTTATTATTATCAATGTAACTCATATTATTAGCCATGTTATGCTTATATGATCGATAGAATGAGAATTACTATACTCACTACTGTTAGTATTATCACTCTAACTCATATTATTAGCCATATTATGCTTATATGATCGATAGAACGACAATTACTATACTTATTACTCTTATTATTATCAATCTAACTCATATTATTAGCCATATTATGCTTATATGATCGATAGAACGACAATTACTATACTTATTACACTCACTATTATCAATCTAACTCATATTATTAACCATATTATGCAGATATGATCGATAGCACGACATTTACTATACCTATTACTCTTATTATTATCAGCCTAACTCATATTATTAGACGTATTATGCTTATATGATCGACAGAACGACAACTACTATATTTATTACACTCACTGTTATCAATCTAACTCATATTATTAACCATATTATGCAAATTTGATCGATAGAACGACAATCACTATACATATTAGTCTTATTATTATCAACCTAACTCATATTATTAGCCATATTATGCTTAAATGATCGATAGAACGACAATTACTATACTTAATACTCGTATTATTATCAATCTAACTCATATTATTAACAATATTATGCTTATAATATCGATAGAACGACAATTACTATATTTATTACTGTTATTATTATCAATCTAACTCATATTATTAGCCATATTATGCTTAAATGATCGATAGAACTACAATTACTATACTCATTGCTCTTATTATTATCAATCTAACTCATATTATTAGCCATATTATGCTTATATGATCGATAGAATGAGAATTACTATACTCACTACTCTTAGTATTATCACTCTAACTCATATTATTAGCCATATTATGCTTATATGATCGATAGAACGACAATTACTATACTTATTACTCTTATTGTTATCAATCTAACTCATATTTTTAGCCATATTATGCTTATATGATCGATAGAACGAGAATTACTATACTCACTACTCTTAGTATTATGAATCTAACTCATATTATTAGCCATATTATGCTTATATGATCGATAGAACGACAATTACTATACTTATTACTCTTATTGATATCAATCTAACTCATATTGTTAGCCATATTATGCTTATATGATCGATAGAACGAGAATTACTATACTCACTACCCTTATTATTATCAATCTAACTCATATTATTAGCCATATTATGCTTATATGATCGATAGAACGAGAATTACTATACTCACTACTCTTAGTATTATCAATCTAACTCATATTATTAGCCATATTATGCTTAAATGATCGATAGAACGACAATTACTGTACCTATTACTCTTATTATTATCAATTTAACTCATATTATTAGCCATATTATGCTTATATGATTGACAGGACGACAATTACTATACTTATTACGCTCACTGTTATCAATCTAACTCATATTATTAACCATATTATGCAAATTTGATCGATAGAACGACAATAACTAAACTCATTACTCTTATTATTATCAATCTAACTCATATTATTAGCCACATTATGCTTATATGATCGATAGAATGAGAATTACTATACTCACTACTCTTAGTATTATCACTCTAACTCATATTATTAGCCATATTATGCTTATATGATCGACAGAACGACAATTACTATACTTATTACTCTTATTGTTATCAATCTAACTCATATCATTAGCCATATTATGCTTATATGATCCATAGAACGAGAATTACTATACTCACTACTCTTAGTATTATCAATATAACTCATATTATTAGCCATATTATGCTTATATTATCGATAGATCGACAATTACTATACTTATTACTGTTACTATTATCAATCTAACTCATATTATTAGCCGTATTATGCTTAAATGATCGATAGAACGACAAGTACTATACTTATTACTCTTATTATTATCAATCTAACTCATATTATTAGCCATATTATGCTTATATGATCGATAGAACGAGAATTACTATACTCACTACTCTTAGTATTATTAATCTAACTCATATTATTAGCCATATTATGCTTATATTATCGATAGACCGACAATTACTATACTTATTACTGTTATTATTATCAATCTAACTCATATTATTAGCCATATTATGCTTAAATGATCGATAGAACGACAATTACTATACTCATTACTCTTATTATTATCAATCCAACTCATTTTATTACCCATATTATGCTTATATGATCGATAGAACGACAATTACTATACTCATTACTCTTATTATTATCAATCTAACTCATATTATTAGACATATTATGCTTATATGAGCAATAGAACGACAATTACTATAATTATTACTCTTATTATTATGAATCTAACTCATATTATTAACCATATTATGCAGATATGATCGATAGTACGACAATTACTATACTCATTACTCTTATTATAATCAATCTAACTCATATTATTAACCATATTATGCTAATATGATCGATAGAACGACAACTACTATACTTATTACACTCACTGTTATCAATCTAACTCATATTATTAACCATATTATGCAAATTTGATCGATAGAACGACAATCACTATACTTATTACTCTTATTATTATCAACCTAACTCATATTATTAGCCATATTATGCTTAAATGATCGATAGAACGACAATTACTATACTTATTACTCTTATTATTATCAATCTAACTCATATTGTTAGCCATATTACGCTTACATGATCGATAGAATGACAATTACTATACTTATTACTCTTATTGTTATCAATCTAACTCATATTATTAGCCATATTATGCTTATATGATCGATAGAACGACAATTGCTATACACATTACTCTTACTATTATCAATCTAACTCATATTATTAGCCATATTATGCTTATATGATCGATAGAACGACAATTACTGTACTTATTACTCTTATTGTTATCAATCTAACTCATATTATTAGCCATATTATGCTTATATGATCGATAGAACGAGAATTACTATACTCACTACTCTTTGTATTATCAATCTAACTCATATTATTAGCCATATTATGCTTATATTATCGATAGACCGACAATTACTATACTTATTACTGTTATTATTATCAATCTAACTCATATTATTAGCCATATTATGCTTAAATGATCGATAGAACGACAATTACTATACTCATTACTGTTATTATTATCAATCTAACTCATATTATTAGCCATATTATGCTTAAATGATCGATAGAACTACAATTACTATACTCATTACTCTTATTATTATCAATCTAACTCATATTATTAGCCATATTATGCTTATATGATCGATAGAATGAGAATTACTATACTCACTACTCTTAGTATTATCACTCCAACTCATTTTATTACCCATATTATGCTTATATGAGCGATAGAACTACAATTACTGTACTCATTACTGTTATTGTTATCAATCTAACTCATATTATTACCCATATTATGCTTATATGATCGATAGAACGACATTTACTGTACTTATTACACTTGCTATTATCAATCTAACTTATATTATTAGCCATATTATGCTTATATGATCGATAGAACGACAATTACTACACTTATTACTCTTATTATTATCAATCTAACTCATATTATTAGCCATATTATGCTTATATGATCGATAGAACGAGAATTACTATACTCACTACTCTTTGTATTATCAATCTAACTCATATTATTAGCCATATTATGCTTATATTATCGATAGACCGACAATTACTATACTTATTACTGTTATTATTATCAATCTAACTCATATTATTAGCCATATTATGCTTAAATGATCGATAGAACGACAATTACTATACTCATTACTCTTATTATTATCAATCCAACTCATTTTATTACCCATATTATGCTTATATGATCGATAGAACGACAATTACTATACTCATTACTCTTATTATTATCAATCTAACTCATATTATTAGACATATTATGCTTATATGAGCAATAGCACGACAATTACTATACTCATTACTCTTATTATTATCAATCCAACTCATTTTATTACCCATATTATGCTTATATGAGCGATAGAACTACAATTACTGTACTCATTACTGTTATTGTTATCAATCTAACTCATATTATTACCCATATTATGCTTATATGATCGATAGAACGACATTTACTGTACTTATTACACTTGCTATTATCAATCTAACTTATATTATTAGCCATATTATGCTTATATGATCGATAGAACGACAATTACTACACTTATTACTCTTATTATTATCAATCTAACTCATATTATTAGCCATATTATGCAGATATGATCGATAGCACGACATTTACTATACTTATTACTCTTATTATTATCAAACTAACTCATATTATTAACCATATTATGCAAATTTGATCGATAGAACGACAGTCACTATACTTATTACTCTTATTCTTATCAACCTAACTTATATTATTAGCCATATTATGCTTATATGATCGATAGAACGACAATTACTATAACTTATTACTCTTATTATTATGAATCTAACTCATATTATTAACCATATTATGCAGATATGATCGATAGAATTACAATTACTATACTCATTACTCTTATTATTATCAATGTAACTCATATTATTAGCCATGTTATGCTTATATGATCGATAGAATGAGAATTACTATACTCACTACTGTTAGTATTATCACTCTAACTCATATTATTAGCCATATTATGCTTATATGATCGATAGAACGACAATTACTATACTTATTACTCTTATTGTTATCAATCTAACTCATATTTTTAGCCATATTATGCTTATATGATCGATAGAACGAGAATTACTATACTCACTACTCTTAGTATTATCACTCTAACTCATATTGTTAGCCACATTATGCTTATAATACCGATAGAACGACAATTACTATACTTATTACTGTTATTATTATCAATCTAACTCATATTATTAGCCATATTATGCTTAAATGATCGATAGAACTACAATTACTATACTCATTACTCTTATTATTATCAATCTAACTCATATTATTAGCCATATTATGCTTATATGAGCAATAGAACTACAACTACTATACTTATTACTCTTATTATTATCAATCTAACTCATATTATTAACCATATTATGCAGATATGATCGATAGAACGACAATTACTATACTTATTACTTTTATTGTTATCAATCTAACTCATATTATTAGCCATATTATGCTTAAATGATCGATAGAACGATAATTACTATACTTATTACGCTTATTATTATCAATCTAACTCATATTATTAGCCATATTATGCTTATATGATCGATAGAACGACAATTACTATACTTATTACACTCACTATTATCAATCTAACTCATATTATTAACCATATTATGCAGATATGATCGATAGCACGACATTTACTATACCTATTACTCTTATTATTATCAGCCTAACTCATATTATTAGACGTATTATGCTTATATGATCGACAGAACGACAACTACTATATTTATTACACTCACTGTTATCAATCTAACTCATATTATTGACCATATTATGCAAATTTGATCGATAGAACGACAATCACTATACATATTAGTCTTATTATTATCAACCTAACTCATATTATTAGCCATATTATGCTTAAATGATCGATAGAACGACAATTACTATACTTAATACTCGTATTATTATCAATCTAACTCATATTATTAACAATATTATGCTTATAATATCGATAGAACGACAATTACTATACTTATTACTGTTATTATTATCAATCTAACTCATATTATTAGCCATATTATGCTTAAATGATCGATAGAACTACAATTACTATACTCATTGCTCTTATTGTTATCAATCTAACTCATATTGTTAGCCATATTATGCTTATATGATCGATAGAACGAGAATTACTATACTCACTACTCTTAGTATTGTCAATCTAACTCATATTATTAGCCATATTATGCTTATATGATCGATAGAACGAGAATTACTATACTCACTACGCTTAGTATTATCAATCTAACTCATATTATTAGCCATATTATGCTTAAATGATCGATAGAACGACAATTACTGTACCTATTACTCTTATTATTATCAATTTAACTCATATTATTAGCCATATTATGCTTATATGATTGACAGGACGACAATTACTATACTTATTACACTCACTGTAATCAATCTAACTCATATTATTAACCATATTATGCAAATTTGATCGATGGAACGACAATCACTAAACTCATTACTCTTATTATTATCAATCTAACTCATATTATTAGCCATATTATGCTTATATGATCGATAGAATGAGAATTACTATACTCACTACTCTTAGTATTATCACTCTAACTCATATTATTAACCATATTATGCAGATATGATCGATAGAACGACAATTACTATACTTATTACTTTTATTGTTATCAATCTAACTCATATTATTAGCCATATTATGCTTAAATGATCGATAGAACGATAATTACTATACTTATTACTCTTATTATTATCAATCTAACTCATATTATTAGCCATATTATGCTTATATGATCGATAGAACGACAATTACTATACTTATTACACTCACTATTATCAATCTAACTCATATTATTAACCATATTATGCAGATATGATCGATAGCACGACATTTACTATACCTATTACTCTTATTATTATCAGCCTAACTCATATTATTAGACGTATTATGCTTATATGATCGACAGAACGACAACTACTATATTTATTACACTCACTGTTATCAATCTAACTCATATTATTAACCATATTATGCAAATTTGATCGATAGAACGACAATCACTATACATATTAGTCTTATTATTATCAACCTAACTCATATTATTAGCCATATTATGCTTAAATGATCGATAGAACGACAATTACTATACTTAATACTCGTATTATTATCAATCTAACTCATATTATTAACAATATTATGCTTATAATATCGATAGAACGACAATTACTATACTTATTACTGTTATTATTATCAATCTAACTCATATTATTAGCCATATTATGCTTAAATGATCGATAGAACTACAATTACTATACTCATTGCTCTTATTATTATCAATCTAACTCATATTATTAGCCATATTATGCTTATATGATCGATAGAATGAGAATTACTATACTCACTACTCTTAGTATTATCACTCTAACTCATATTATTAGCCATATTATGCTTATATGATCGATAGAACGACAATTACTATACTTATTACTCTTATTGTTATCAATCTAACTCATATTTTTAGCCATATTATGCTTATATGATCGATAGAACGAGAATTACTATACTCACTACTCTTAGTATTATCAATCTAACTCATATTATTAGCCATATTATGCTTATATGATCGATAGAACGACAATTACAATACTTATTACTCTTATTGATATCAATCTAACTCATATTGTTAGCCATATTATGCTTATATGATCGATAGAACGAGAATTACTATACTCACTACTCTTAGTATTGTCAATCTAACTCATATTATTAGCCATATTATGCTTATATGATCGATAGAACGAGAATTACTATACTCACTACGCTTAGTATTATCAATCTAACTCATATTATTAGCCATATTATGCTTAAATGATCGATAGAACGACAATTACTGTACCTATTACTCTTATTATTATCAATTTAACTCATATTATTAGCCATATTATGCTTATATGATTGACAGGACGACAGTTACTATACTTATTACACTCACTGTAATCAATCTAACTCATATTATTAACCATATTATGCAAATTTGATCGATGGAACGACAATCACTAAACTCATTACTCTTATTATTATCAATCTAACTCATATTATTAGCCATATTATGCTTATATGATCGATAGAATGAGAATTACTATACTCACTACTCTTAGTATTATCACTCTAACTCATATTATTAACCATATTATGCAGATATGATCGATAGAACGACAATTACTATACTTATTACTTTTATTGTTATCAATCTAACTCATATTATTAGCCATATTATGCTTAAATGATCGATAGAACGATAATTACTATACTCACTACTCTTAGTATTGTCAATCTAACTCATATTATTAGCCATATTATGCTTATATGATCGATAGAACGAGAATTACTATACTCACTACGCTTAGTATTATCAATCTAACTCATATTATTAGCCATATTATGCTTAAATGATCGATAGAACGACAATTACTGTACCTATTACTCTTATTATTATCAATTTAACTCATATTATTAGCCATATTATGCTTATATGATTGACAGGACGACAATTACTATACTTATTACACTCACTGTAATCAATCTAACTCATATTATTAACCATATTATGCAAATTTGATCGATGGAACGACAATCACTAAACTCATTACTCTTATTATTATCAATCTAACTCATATTATTAGCCATATTATGCTTATATGATCGATAGAATGAGAATTACTATACCCACTACTCTTAGTATTATCACTCTAACTCATATTATTAACCATATTATGCAGATATGATCGATAGAACGACAATTACTATACTTATTACTTTTATTGTTATCAATCTAACTCATATTATTAGCCATATTATGCTTAAATGATCGATAGAACGATAATTACTATACTTATTACTCTTATTATTATCAATCTAACTCATATTATTAGCCATATTATGCTTATATGATCGATAGAACGACAATTACTATACTTATTACACTCACTATTATCAATCTAACTCATATTATTAACCATATTATGCAGATATGATCGATAGCACGACATTTACTATACCTATTACTCTTATTATTATCAGCCTAACTCATATTATTAGACGTATTATGCTTATATGATCGACAGAACGACAACTACTATATTTATTACACTCACTGTTATCAATCTAACTCATATTATTAACCATATTATGCAAATTTGATCGATAGAACGACAATCACTATACATATTAGTCTTATTATTATCAACCTAACTCATATTATTAGCCATATTATGCTTAAATGATCGATAGAACGACAATTACTATACTTAATACTCGTATTATTATCAATCTAACTCATATTATTAACAATATTATGCTTATAATATCGATAGAACGACAATTACTATACTTATTACTGTTATTATTATCAATCTAGCTCATATTATTAGCCATATTATGCTTAAATGATCGATAGAACTACAATTACTATACTCATTGCTCTTATTATTATCAATCTAACTCATATTATTAGCCATATTATGCTTATATGATCGATAGAATGAGAATTACTATACTCACTACTCTTAGTATTATCACTCTAACTCATATTATTAGCCATATTATGCTTATATGATCGATAGAACGACAATTACTATACTTATTACTCTTATTGTTATCAATCTAACTCATATTTTTAGCCATATTATGCTTATATGATCGATAGAACGAGAATTACTATACTCACTACTCTTAGTATTATCAATCTAACTCATATTATTAGCCATATTATGCTTATATTATCGATAGATCGACAATTACTATACTTATTACTGTTACTATTATCAATCTAACTCATATTATTAGCCGTATTATGCTTAAATGATCGATAGAACGACAAGTACTATACTTATTACTCTTATTATTATGAATCTAACTCATATTATTAACCATATTATGCAGATATGATCGATAGTACGACAATTACTATACTTATTACTCTTATTATAATCAATCTAACTCATATTATTAACCATATTATGCTAATATGATCGATAGAACGACAACTACTATACTTATTACACTCACTGTTATCAATCTAACTCATATTATTAACCATATTATGCAAATTTGATCGATAGAACGACAATCACTATACTTATTACTCTTATTATTATCAACCTAACTCATATTATTAGCCATATTATGCTTAAATGATCGATAGAACGACAATTACTATACTTATTACTCTTATTATTATCAATCTAACTCATATTGTTAGCCATATTACGCTTACATGATCGATAGAATGACAATTACTATACTTATTACTCTTATTGTTATCAATCTAACTCATATTATTAGCCATATTATGCTTATATGATCGATAGAACGACAATTGCTATACACATTACTCTTACTGTTATCAATCTAACTCATATTATTAACCATATTATGCAAATTTGATCGATAGAACGACAATCACTATACTTATTACTCTTATTATTATCAACCTAACTCATATTATTAGCCATATTATGCTTATAATACCGATAGAACGACAATTACTATACTTATTACTGTTATTATTATCAATCTAACTCATATTATTAGCCATATTATGCATAAATGATCGATAGAACTACAATTACTATACTCATTACTCTTATTATTATCAATCTAACTCATATTATTAGCCATAATATGCTTATAATACCGATAGAACGACAATTACTATACTTATTACTGTTATTATTATCAATCTAACTCATATTATTAGCCATATTATGCTTAAATGATCGATAGAACTACAATTACTATACTCATTACTCTTATTATTATCAATCTAACTCATATTATTAGCCATATTATGCTTATATGATCGATAGAATGAGAATTACTATACTCACTACTCTTAGTATTATCACTCTAACTCATATTATTAGCCATATTATGCTTATATGATCGATAGAACGACAATTACTGTACTTATTACTCTTATTGTTATCAATCTAACTCATATTATTAGCCATATTATGCTTATATGATCGATAGAACGAGAATTACTATACTCACTACTCTTTGTATTATCAATCTAACTCATATTATTAGCCATATTATGCTTATATTATCGATAGACCGACAATTACTATACTTATTACTGTTATTATTATCAATCTAACTCATATTATTAGCCATATTATGCTTAAATGATCGATAGAACGACAATTACTATACTCATTACTCTTATTATTATCAATCCAACTCATTTTATTACCCATATTATGCTTATATGATCGATAGAACGACAATTACTATACTCATTACTCTTATTGTTATCAATCTAACTCATATTATTAGACATATTATGCTTATATGAGCAATAGCACGACAATTACTATACTCATTACTCTTATTATTATCAATCCAACTCATTTTATTACCCATATTATGCTTATATGAGCGATAGAACTACAATTACTGTACTCATTACTGTTATTGTTATCAATCTAACTCATATTATTACCCATATTATGCTTATATGATCGATAGAACGACATTTACTGTACTTATTACACTTGCAATTATCAATCTAACTTATATTATTAGCCATATTATGCTTATATGATCGATAGAACGACAATTACTACACTTATTACTCTTATTATTATCAATCTAACTCATATTATTAGCCATATTATGCAGATATGATCGATAGCACGACATTTACTATACTTATTACTCTTATTATTATCAAACTAACTCATATTATTAACCATATTATGCAAATTTGATCGATAGAACGACAGTCACTATACTTATTACTCTTATTCTTATCAACCTAACTTATATTATTAGCCATATTATGCTTATATGATCGATAGAACGACAATTACTATAACTTATTACTCTTATTATTATGAATCTAACTCATATTATTAACCATATTATGCAGATATGATCGATAGAATTACAATTACTATACTCATTACTCTTATTATTATCAATGTAACTCATATTATTAGCCATGTTATGCTTATATGATCGATAGAATGAGAATTACTATACTCACTACTGTTAGTATTATCACTCTAACTCATATTATTAGCCATATTATGCTTATATGATCGATAGAACGACAATTACTATACTCACTACTCTTAGTATTATCAATCTAACTCATATTATTAGCCATATTATGCTTATATGATCGATAGAACGACAATTACTATACTTATTACTCTTATTGTTATCAATCTAACTCATATTGTTAGCCATATTATGCTTACATGATCGATAGAACGAGAATTACTATACTCACTACTCTTAGTATTGTCAATCTAACTCATATTATTAGCCATATTATGCTTATATGATCGATAGAACGAGAATTACTATACTCACTACTCTTAGTATTATCAACCTAACTCATATTATTAGCCATATTATGCTTAAATGATCGATAAAACGACAATTACTGTACCTATTACTCTTATTACTATCAATTTAACTCATATTATTAGCCATATTATGCTTATATGATTGACAGGACGACAATTACTATACTTATTACACTCACTGTTATCAATCTAACTCATATTATTAACCATATTATGCAAATTTGATCGATAGAACGACAATCACTAAACTCATTACTCGTATTATTATCAATCTAACTCATATTATTAGCCATATTATGCTTAAATGATCGATAGAACGACAATTACTATACTTATTACTCTTATTATTATCAATCTAACTCATATTGTTAGCCATATTACGCTTACATGATCGATAGAATGACAATTACTATACTTATTACTCTTATTATTATCAATCTAACTCATATTATTAGCCATATTATGCTTATATGATCGATAGAACGAGAATTACTATAGTCACTACTCTTAGTATTATTAATCTAACTCATATTGTTAGCCATATTATGCTTATATTATCGATAGACCGACAATTACTATACTTATTACTGTTATTATTATCAATCTAACTCATATTATTAGCCATATTATGCTTAAATGATCGATAGAACGACAATTACTATACTCATTACTCTTATTATTATCAATCCAACTCATTTTATTACCCATATTATGCTTATATGATCGATAGAACGACAATTACTATACTCATTACTCTTATTATTATCAATCTAACTCATATTATTAGACATATTATGCTTATATGAGCAATAGAACGACAATTACTATACTTATTACTCTTATTATTATGAATCTAACTCATATTATTAACCATATTATGCAGATATGATCGATAGTACGACAATTACTATACTTATTACTCTTATTATAATCAATCTAACTCATATTATTAACCATATTATGCAAATTTGATCGATAGAACGACAATCACTATACTTATTACTCTTATTATTATCAACCTAACTCATATTATTAGCCATATTATGCTTAAATGATCGATAGAACGACAATTACTATACTTATTACTCTTATTATTATCAATCTAATTCATATTGTTAGACATATTATGCTTATATGAGCAATAGCACGACAATTACTATACTCATTACTCTTATTATTATCAATCCAACTCATTTTATTACCCATATTATGCTTATATGTGCGATAGAACTACAATTACTGTACTCATTACTCTTATTGTTATCAATCTAACTCATATTATTACCCATATTATGCTTATATGATCGATAGAACGACATTTACTATACTTATTACTCTTATTATTATCAAACTAACTCATATTATTAACCATATTATGCAAATTTGATCGATAGAACGACAGTCACTATACTTATTACTCTTATTATTATCAACCTAACTTATATTATTAGCCATATTATGCTTATATGATCGATAGAACGACAATTACTATACTTATTAATCTTATTATTATGAATCTAACTCATATTATTAACCATATTATGCAGATATGATCGATAGAACTACAATTACTATACCCATTACTCTTATTATTATCAATGTAACTCATATTATTAGCCATATTATGCTTATATGATCGATAGAATGAGAATTACTATACTCACTACTGTTAGTATTATCACTCTAACTCATATTATTAGCCATATTATGCTTATATGATCGATAGAACGACAATTACTATACTTATTACTCTTATTGTTATCAATCTAACTCATATTTTTAGCCATATTATGCTTATATGATCGATAGAACGAGAATTACTATATTTATTACTCTTATTATTATCAATCTAACTCATATTATTAGCCATATTCTGCTTATATGATCGATAGAATGAGAATTACTATACTCACTACTCTTAGTATTATCACTCTAACTCATATTATTAGCCATATTATGCTTATATGATCGATAGAACGACAATTACTATACTTATTACTCTTATTGTTATCAATCTAACTCATATCATTAGCCATATTATGCTTATATGTGCGATAGAACTACAATTACTGTACTCATTACTCTTATTGTTATCAATCTAACTCATATTATTACACATATTATGCTTAAATGATCGATAGAACGACAATTACTATACTTATTACTCTTATTATTATCAATCTAACTCATATTATTAGCCATATTATGCTTATATGATCGATAGAATGAGAATTACTATTCTCACTACTCTTAGTATTATCACTCTAACTCATATTATTAGCCATATTATGCTTATATGATCGATAGAACGACAATTACTATACTTATTACTCTTATTGTTATCAATCTAACTCATATTATTAGCCATATTATGCTTATATGATCGATAGAACGAGAATTACTATACTCACTACTCTTAGTATTATCAATCTAACTCATATTATTAGCCATATTATGCTTATATGAGCAATTGAACTACAACTACTATACTTATTACTCTTATTATTATCAATCTAACTCATATTATTAACCATATTATGCAGATATGATCGATAGAACTACAATTACTATACTCATTACTCTTATTGTTATCAATCTAACTCATATTATTAGCCATATTATGCTTATATGATCGATAGAACGAGAATTACTATACTCACTACTCTAAGTATTATCACTCTAACTCATATTATTAGCCATATTATGCAGATATGATCGATAGAACTACAATTACTATACTCATTACTCTTATTGTTATCAATCTAACTCATATTATTACCCATATTATGCTTAAATGATCGATAGAACGACAATTACTATACTTATTACTCTTATTATTATCAATCTAACTCATATTATTAGCCATATTATGCTTATATGATCGATAGAATGAGAATTACTATTCTCACTACTCTTAGTATTATCACTCTAACTCATATTATTAGCCATATTATGCTTAAATGATCGATAGAACGACAATTACTGTACCTATTACTCTTATTATTATCAATTTAACACATATTATTAGTCATATTATGCTTATATGATTGACAGGACGACAATTACTATACTTATTACACTCACTGTTATCAATCTAACTCATATTATTAACCACATTATGCAAATTTGATCGATAGAACGACAATCACTAAACTCATTACTCTTATTATTATCAATCTAACACATATTATTAGCCATATTATGCTTATATGATCGATAGAATGAGAATTACTACACTCACTACTCTTAGTATTATCACTCTAACTCATATTATTAGCCATATTATGCTTATATGATCGATAGAACGACAATTACTATACTCATTACTCTTAGTATTATCAATCCAACTCATTTTATTACCCATATTATGCTTATATGATCGATAGAACGACAATTACTATACTTATTACTCGTATTATTATCAATCTAACTCATATTATTAGCCATATTATGCTTTAATGATCGATAGAACGACAATTACTATACTCATTACTCTTAGTATTATCAATCCAACTCATTTTATTACCCATATTATGCTTATATGATCGATAGAACGACAATTACTATACTCATTACTCTTATTATTATCAATCTAACTCATATTATTAGACATATTATGCTTATATGAGCAATAGCACGACAATTACTATACTCATTACTCTTATTATTATCAATCCAACTCATTTTATTACCCATATTATGCTTATATGAGCGATAGAACTACAATTACTGTACTCATTACTCTTATTGTTATCAATCCTACTCATATTATTACCCATATTATGCTTATATGATCGATAGAACGACATTTACTATACTTATTACACTTGCTATTATCAATCTAACTTATATTATTAGCCATATTATGCTTATATGATCGATAGAACGACAATTACTACACTTATTACTCTTATTATTATCAATCTAACTCATATTATTAGCCATATTATGCAGATATGATCGATAGCACGACATTTACTATACTTATTACTCTTATTATTATCAAACTAACTCATATTATTAACCATATTATGCAAATTTGATCGATAGAACGACAGTCACTATACTTATTACTCTTATTATTATCAACCTAACTTATATTATTAGCCATATTATGCTTATATGATCGATAGAACGACAATTACTATACTTATTACTCTTATTATTATGAATCTAACTCATATTATTAACCATATTATGCAGATATGATCGATAAAACTACAATTACTATACTCATTACTCTTATTATTATCAATCTAACTCATATTATTAGCCATATTATGCTTATATGATCGATAGAACGAGAATTACTATACTCACTACTCTTAGTATTATCAATCTAACTCATATTATTAGCCATATTATGCTTATATGATCGATAGAATGAGAATTACTATACACATTACTCTTACTATTATTAATCTAACTCATATTATTAACCATATTATGCAGATATGATCGATAGCACGACATTTACTATACTTATTACACTTGCTATTATCAATCTAACTCATATTATTAACCATATTATGCAGATATGATCGATAGACCGACAATTACTATACTTATTACTGTTATTATTATCAATCTAACTCATATTATTAGCCATATTATGCTTAAATGATCGATAGAACGACAATTACTGTACCTATTACTCTTATTATTATCAATTTAACACATATTATTAGGCATATTATGCTTATATGACTGACAGGACGACAATTACTATACTTATTACACTCACTGTTATCAATCTAACTCATATTATTAACCATATTATGCAAATTTGATCGATAGAACGACAATCACTATACATATTAGTCTTATTATTATCAACCTAACTCATATTATTAGCCATATTATGCTTAAATGATCGATAGAACGACAATTACTATACTTATTACTCGTATTATTATCAATCTAACTCATATTATTAACAATATTATGCTTATAATATCGATAGAACGACAATTACTATACTTATTACTGTTATTATTATCAATCTAACTCATATTATTAGCCATATTATGCTTAAATGATCGATAGAACTACAATTACTATACTCATTGCTCTTATTATTATCAATCTAACTCATATTATTAGCCATATTATGCTTATATGATCGATAGAATGAGAATTACTATACTCACTACTCTTAGTATTATCACTCTAACTCATATTATTAGCCATATTATGCTTATATGATCGATAGAACGACAATTACTATACTTATTACTCTTATTGTTATCAATCTAACTCATATTATTAGCCATATTATGCTTATATGATCGATAGAACGAGAATTACTATACTCACTACTCTTAGTATTATTAATCTAACTCATATTATTAGCCATATTATGCTTATATTATCGATAGACCGACAATTACTATACTTATTACTGTTATTATTATCAATCTAACTCATATTATTAACAATATTATGCTTATAATATCGATAGAACGACAATTACTATACTTATTACTGTTATTATTATCAATCTAACTCATATTATTAGCCATATTATGCTTAAATGATCGATAGAACGAAAATTACTATACTCATTTCTCTTATTATTATCAATCCAACTCATTTTATTACCCATATTATGCTTATATGATCGATAGAACGACAATTACTATACTCATTACTCTTATTATTATCAATCTAATTCATATTATTAGACATATTATGCTTATATGAGCAATAGAACGACAATTACTATACTTATTACTCTTATTATTATGAATCTAACTCATATTATTAACCATATTATGCAGATATGATCGATAGTACGACAATTACAATACTTATTACTCTTATTATAATCGATCTAACTCATATTATTAACCATATTATGCTAATATGATCGATAGAACGACAACTACTATACTTATTACACTCACTGTTATCAATCTAACTCATATTATTAACCATATTATGCAAATTTGATCGATAGAACGACAATCACTATACTTATTACTCTTATTATTATCAACCTAACTCATATTATTAGCCATATTATGCTTAAATGATCGATAGAACGACAATTACTATACTTATTACTCTTATTATTATCAATCTAACTCATATTGTTAGCCATATTACGCTTACATGATCGATAGAATGACAATTACTATACTTATTACTCTTATTATTATCACTCTAACTCATATTATTAGCCATATTATGCTTATATGATCGATAGAACGACAATTACTATACTCATTACTCTTAGTATTATCAATCCAACTCATTTTATTACCCATATTATGCTTATATGATCGATAGAACGACAATTACTATACTTATTACTCGTATTATTATCAATCTAACTCATATTATTAGCCATATTATGCTTTAATGATCGATAGAACGACAATTACTATACTCATTACTCTTAGTATTATCAATCCAACTCATTTTATTACCCATATTATGCTTATATGATCGATAGAACGACAATTACTATACTCATTACTCTTATTATTATCAATCTAACTCATATTATTAGACATATTATGCTTATATGAGCAATAGCACGACAATTACTATACTCATTACTCTTATTATTATCAATCCAACTCATTTTATTACCCATATTATGCTTATATGAGCGATAGAACTACAATTACTGTACTCATTACTCTTATTGTTATCAATCCTACTCATATTATTACCCATATTATGCTTATATGATCGATAGAACGACATTTACTATACTTATTACACTTGCTATTATCAATCTAACTTATATTATTAGCCATATTATGCTTATATGATCGATAGAACGACAATTACTACACTTATTACTCTTATTATTATCAATCTAACTCATATTATTAGCCATATTATGCAGATATGATCGATAGCACGACATTTACTATACTTATTACTCTTATTATTATCAAACTAACTCATATTATTAACCATATTATGCAAATTTGATCGATAGAACGACAGTCACTATACTTATTACTCTTATTATTATCAACCTAACTTATATTATTAGCCATATTATGCTTATATGATCGATAGAACGACAATTACTATACTTATTACTCTTATTATTATGAATCTAACTCATATTATTAACCATATTATGCAGATATGATCGATAAAACTACAATTACTATACTCATTACTCTTATTATTATCAATCTAACTCATATTATTAGCCATATTATGCTTATATGATCGATAGAACGAGAATTACTATACTCACTACTCTTAGTATTATCAATCTAACTCATATTATTAGCCATATTATGCTTATATGATCGATAGAATGAGAATTACTATACACATTACTCTTACTATTATTAATCTAACTCATATTATTAACCATATTATGCAGATATGATCGATAGCACGACATTTACTATACTTATTACACTTGCTATTATCAATCTAACTCATATTATTAACCATATTATGCAGATATGATCGATAGACCGACAATTACTATACTTATTACTGTTATTATTATCAATCTAACTCATATTATTAGCCATATTATGCTTAAATGATCGATAGAACGACAATTACTGTACCTATTACTCTTATTATTATCAATTTAACACATATTATTAGGCATATTATGCTTATATGACTGACAGGACGACAATTACTATACTTATTACACTCACTGTTATCAATCTAACTCATATTATTAACCATATTATGCAAATTTGATCGATAGAACGACAATCACTATACATATTAGTCTTATTATTATCAACCTAACTCATATTATTAGCCATATTATGCTTAAATGATCGATAGAACGACAATTACTATACTTATTACTCGTATTATTATCAATCTAACTCATATTATTAACAATATTATGCTTATAATATCGATAGAACGACAATTACTATACTTATTACTGTTATTATTATCAATCTAACTCATATTATTAGCCATATTATGCTTAAATGATCGATAGAACTACAATTACTATACTCATTGCTCTTATTATTATCAATCTAACTCATATTATTAGCCATATTATGCTTATATGATCGATAGAATGAGAATTACTATACTCACTACTCTTAGTATTATCACTCTAACTCATATTATTAGCCATATTATGCTTATATGATCGATAGAACGACAATTACTATACTTATTACTCTTATTGTTATCAATCTAACTCATATTATTAGCCATATTATGCTTATATGATCGATAGAACGAGAATTACTATACTCACTACTCTTAGTATTATTAATCTAACTCATATTATTAGCCATATTATGCTTATATTATCGATAGACCGACAATTACTATACTTATTACTGTTATTATTATCAATCTAACTCATATTATTAACAATATTATGCTTATAATATCGATAGAACGACAATTACTATACTTATTACTGTTATTATTATCAATCTAACTCATATTATTAGCCATATTATGCTTAAATGATCGATAGAACGAAAATTACTATACTCATTTCTCTTATTATTATCAATCCAACTCATTTTATTACCCATATTATGCTTATATGATCGATAGAACGACAATTACTATACTCATTACTCTTATTATTATCAATCTAATTCATATTATTAGACATATTATGCTTATATGAGCAATAGAACGACAATTACTATACTTATTACTCTTATTATTATGAATCTAACTCATATTATTAACCATATTATGCAGATATGATCGATAGTACGACAATTACAATACTTATTACTCTTATTATAATCGATCTAACTCATATTATTAACCATATTATGCTAATATGATCGATAGAACGACAACTACTATACTTATTACACTCACTGTTATCAATCTAACTCATATTATTAACCATATTATGCAAATTTGATCGATAGAACGACAATCACTATACTTATTACTCTTATTATTATCAACCTAACTCATATTATTAGCCATATTATGCTTAAATGATCGATAGAACGACAATTACTATACTTATTACTCTTATTATTATCAATCTAACTCATATTGTTAGCCATATTACGCTTACATGATCGATAGAATGACAATTACTATACTTATTACTCTTATTATTATCAATCTAACTCATATTATTAGCCATATTATGCTTATATGATCGATAGAACGACAATCACTATACATATTAGTCTTATTATTATCAACCTAACTCATATTATTAGCCATATTATGCTTAAATGATCGATAGAACGACAATTACTATACTTATTACTCGTATTATTATCAATCTAACTCATATTATTAACAATATTATGCTTATAATATCGATAGAACGACAATTACTATACTTATTACTGTTATTATTATCAATCTAACTCATATTATTAGCCATATTATGCTTAAATGATCGATAGAACTACAATTACTATACTCATTGCTCTTATTATTATCAATCTAACTCATATTATTAGCCATATTATGCTTATATGATCGATAGAATGAGAATTACTATACTCACTACTCTTAGTATTATCACTCTAACTCATATTATTAGCCATATTATGCTTATATGATCGATAGAACGACAATTACTATACTTATTACTCTTATTGTTATCAATCTAACTCATATTATTAGCCATATTATGCTTATATGATCGATAGAACGAGAATTACTATACTCACTACTCTTAGTATTATTAATCTAACTCATATTATTAGCCATATTATGCTTATATTATCGATAGGCCGACAATTACTATACTTATTACTGTTATTATTATCAATCTAACTCATATTATTAACAATATTATGCTTATAATATCGATAGAACGACAATTACTATACTTATTACTGTTATTATTATCAATCTAACTCATATTATTAGCCATATTATGCTTAAATGATCGATAGAACGAAAATTACTATACTCATTTCTCTTATTATTATCAATCCAACTCATTTTATTACCCATATTATGCTTATATGATCGATAGAACGACAATTACTATACTCATTACTCTTATTATTATCAATCTAATTCATATTATTAGACATATTATGCTTATATGAGCAATAGAACGACAATTACTATACTTATTACTCTTATTATTATGAATCTAACTCATATTATTAACCATATTATGCAGATATGATCGATAGTACGACAATTACAATACTTATTACTCTTATTATAATCGATCTAACTCATATTATTAACCATATTATGCTAATATGATCGATAGAACGACAACTACTATACTTATTACACTCACTGTTATCAATCTAACTCATATTATTAACCATATTATGCAAATTTGATCGATAGAACGACAATCACTATACTTATTACTCTTATTATTATCAACCTAACTCATATTATTAGCCATATTATGCTTAAATGATCGATAGAACGACAATTACTATACTTATTACTCTTATTATTATCAATCTAACTCATATTGTTAGCCATATTACGCTTACATGATCGATAGAATGACAATTACTATACTTATTACTCTTATTATTATCAATCTAACTCATATTATTAGCCATATTATGCTTATATGATCGATAGAACGACAATCACTATACATATTAGTCTTATTATTATCAACCTAACTCATATTATTAGCCATATTATGCTTAAATGATCGATAGAACGACAATTACTATACTTATTACTCGTATTATTATCAATCTAACTCATATTATTAACAATATTATGCTTATAATATCGATAGAACGACAATTACTATACTTATTACTGTTATTATTATCAATCTAACTCATATTATTAGCCATATTATGCTTAAATGATCGATAGAACGAAAATTACTATACTCATTTCTCTTATTATTATCAATCCAACTCATTTTATTACCCATATTATGCTTATATGATCGATAGAACGACAATTACTATACTCATTACTCTTATTATTATCAATCTAATTCATATTATTAGACATATTATGCTTATATGAGCAATAGAACGACAATTACTATACTTATTACTCTTATTATTATGAATCTAACTCATATTATTAACCATATTATGCAGATATGATCGATAGTACGACAATTACAATACTTATTACTCTTATTATAATCGATCTAACTCATATTATTAACCATATTATGCTAATATGATCGATAGAACGACAACTACTATACTTATTACACTCACTGTTATCAATCTAACTCATATTATTAACCATATTATGCAAATTTGATCGATAGAACGACAATCACTATACTTATTACTCTTATTATTATCAACCTAACTCATATTATTAGCCATATTATGCTTAAATGATCGATAGAACGACAATTACTATACTTATTACTCTTATTATTATCAATCTAACTCATATTGTTAGCCATATTACGCTTACATGATCGATAGAATGACAATTACTATACTTATTACTCTTATTATTATCAATCTAACTCATATTATTAGCCATATTATGCTTATATGATCGATAGAACGACAATCACTATACATATTAGTCTTATTATTATCAACCTAACTCATATTATTAGCCATATTATGCTTAAATGATCGATAGAACGACAATTACTATACTTATTACTCGTATTATTATCAATCTAACTCATATTATTAACAATATTATGCTTATAATATCGATAGAACGACAATTACTATACTTATTACTGTTATTATTATCAATCTAACTCATATTATTAGCCATATTATGCTTAAATGATCGATAGAACTACAATTACTATACTCATTGCTCTTATTATTATCAATCTAACTCATATTATTAGCCATATTATGCTTATATGATCGATAGAATGAGAATTACTATACTCACTACTCTTAGTATTATCACTCTAACTCATATTATTAGCCATATTATGCTTATATGATCGATAGAACGACAATTACTATACTTATTACTCTTATTGTTATCAATCTAACTCATATTATTAGCCATATTATGCTTATATGATCGATAGAACGAGAATTACTATACTCACTACTCTTAGTATTATTAATCTAACTCATATTATTAGCCATATTATGCTTATATTATCGATAGACCGACAATTACTATACTTATTACTGTTATTATTATCAATCTAACTCATATTATTAACAATATTATGCTTATAATATCGATAGAACGACAATTACTATACTTATTACTGTTATTATTATCAATCTAACTCATATTATTAGCCATATTATGCTTAAATGATCGATAGAACGAAAATTACTATACTCATTTCTCTTATTATTATCAATCCAACTCATTTTATTACCCATATTATGCTTATATGATCGATAGAACGACAATTACTATACTCATTACTCTTATTATTATCAATCTAATTCATATTATTAGACATATTATGCTTATATGAGCAATAGAACGACAATTACTATACTTATTACTCTTATTATTATGAATCTAACTCATATTATTAACCATATTATGCAGATATGATCGATAGTACGACAATTACAATACTTATTACTCTTATTATAATCGATCTAACTCATATTATTAACCATATTATGCTAATATGATCGATAGAACGACAACTACTATACTTATTACACTCACTGTTATCAATCTAACTCATATTATTAACCATATTATGCAAATTTGATCGATAGAACGACAATCACTATACTTATTACTCTTATTATTATCAACCTAACTCATATTATTAGCCATATTATGCTTAAATGATCGATAGAACGACAATTACTATACTTATTACTCTTATTATTATCAATCTAACTCATATTGTTAGCCATATTACGCTTACATGATCGATAGAATGACAATTACTATACTTATTACTCTTATTATTATCAATCTAACTCATATTATTAGCCATATTATGCTTATATGATCGATAGAACGACAATCACTATACATATTAGTCTTATTATTATCAACCTAACTCATATTATTAGCCATATTATGCTTAAATGATCGATAGAACGACAATTACTATACTTATTACTCGTATTATTATCAATCTAACTCATATTATTAACAATATTATGCTTATAATATCGATAGAACGACAATTACTATACTTATTACTGTTATTATTATCAATCTAACTCATATTATTAGCCATATTATGCTTAAATGATCGATAGAACTACAATTACTATACTCATTGCTCTTATTATTATCAATCTAACTCATATTATTAGCCATATTATGCTTATATGATCGATAGAATGAGAATTACTATACTCACTACTCTTAGTATTATCACTCTAACTCATATTATTAGCCATATTATGCTTATATGATCGATAGAACGACAATTACTATACTTATTACTCTTATTGTTATCAATCTAACTCATATTATTAGCCATATTATGCTTATATGATCGATAGAACGAGAATTACTATACTCACTACTCTTAGTATTATTAATCTAACTCATATTATTAGCCATATTATGCTTATATTATCGATAGACCGACAATTACTATACTTATTACTGTTATTATTATCAATCCAACTCATATTATTAACAATATTATGCTTATAATATCGATAGAACGACAATTACTATACTTATTACTGTTATTATTATCAATCTAACTCATATTATTAGCCATATTATGCTTAAATGATCGATAGAACGACAATTACTATACTCATTTCTCTTATTATTATCAATCCAACTCATTTTATTACCCATATTATGCTTATATGATCGATAGAACGACAATTACTATACTCATTACTCTTATTATTATCAATCTAATTCATATTATTAGACATATTATGCTTATATGAGCAATAGAACGACAATTACTATACTTATTACTCTTATTATTATGAATCTAACTCATATTATTAACCATATTATGCAGATATGATCGATAGTACGACAATTACAATACTTATTACTCTTATTATAATCGATCTAACTCATATTATTAACCATATTATGCTAATATGATCGATAGAACGACAACTACTATACTTATTACACTCACTGTTATCAATCTAACTCATATTATTAACCATATTATGCAAATTTGATCGATAGAACGACAATCACTATACTTATTACTCTTATTATTATCAACCTAACTCATATTATTAGCCATATTATGCTTAAATGATCGATAGAACGACAATTACTATACGTATTACTCTTATTATTACCAATCTAACTCATATTGTTAGCCATATTACGCTTACATGATCGATAGAATGACAATTACTATACTTATTACTCTTATTATTATCAATCTAACTCATATTATTAGCCATATTATGCTTATATGATCGATAGAACGACAATTGCTATACACATTACTCTTACTATTATCAATCTAATTCATATTATTAACCATATTATGCAGATATGATCGATAGCACGACATTTACTACACTTACTACTCTTATTATTATCAATCTAACTCATATTATTAGCCATATTATGCTTATAATATCGATAGAACGACAATTACTATACTTATTACTCTTATTATTATAAATATAACTCATATTATTAGCCATATTATGCTTATATGATCGATAGAACGACAATTACTATACACATTACTCTTACTATTATCAATCTAACTCATATTATTAACCATATTATGCAGATATGATCGATAGCACGACATTTACTATACTTATTACACTTGCTATTATCAATCTAACTCATATTATTAACCATATTATGCAGATATGATCGATAGCACGACATTTACTATACCTATTACTCTTATTATTATCAGCCTAACTCATATTATTAGCCATATTATGCTTATATGATCGACAGAACGACAACTACTGTATTTATTACACTCACTGTTATCAATCTAACTCATATTATTAACCATATTATGCAAATTTGATCGATAGAACGACAATCACTATACTTATTACTCTTATTATTATCAACCTAACTCATATTATTCGCCATATTATGCTTAAATGATCGATAGAACGACAATTACTATACTTATTACTCGTATTATTATCAATCTAACTCATATTATTAGCCATATTATGCTTATAATACCGATAGAACGACAATTACTATACTTATTACTGTTATTATTATCAATCTAACTCATATTATTAGCCATATTATGCTTAAATGATCGATAGAACTACAATTACTATACTCATTACTCTTATTATTATCAATCTAACTCATATTATTAGGCATATTATGCTTATATGATCGATAGAATGAGAATTACTATACTCACTACTCTTAGTATTATCACTCTAACTCATATTATTAGCCATATTATGCTTATATGATCGATAGAACGACAATTACTATACTTATTACTCTTATTGTTATCAATCTAACTCATATTATTAGCCATATTATGCTTATATGATCGATAGAACGACAATTACTATACTCATTACTCTTATTATTATCAATCTAACTCATATTATTAGACATATTATGCTTATATGAGCAATAGCACGACAATTACTATACTCATTACTCTTATTATTATCAATCCAACTCATTTTATTACCCATATTATGCTTATATGAGCGATAGAACTACAATTACTGTACTCATTACTCTTATTGTTATCAATCTAACTCATATTATTACCCATATTATGCTTATATGATCGATAGAACGACATTTACTATACTTATTACACTTGCTATTATCAATCTAACTTATATTATTAGCCATATTATGCTTATATGATCGATAGAACGACAATTACTATACTTATTACTCTTATTGTTATCAATCTAACTCATATTGTTAGCCATATTACGCTTATATGATCGATAGAACGACAATTACTATACTTATTACTCTTATTATTATAAATATAACTCATATTATTAGCCATATTATGCTTTTATGACCGATAGAACGATAATTACTATACACATTACTCTTACTATTATCAATCTAACTCATATTATTAACCATATTATGCAGATATGATCGATAGCACGACATTTACTATACTTATTACACTTGCTATTATCAATCTAACTCATATTATTAACCATATTATGCAGATATGATCGATAGCACGACATTTACTATACCTATTACACTTATTATTATCAGCCTAACTCATATTATTAGCCATATTATGCTTATATGATCGACAGAACGACAACTACTATATTTATTACACTCACTGTTATCAATCTAACTCATATTATTAACCATATTATGCAAATTTGATCGATAGAACGACAATCACTATACTTATTACTCTTATTATTATCAACCTAACTCATATTATTAGCCATATTATGCTTAAATGATCGATAGAACGACAATTACTATACTTATTACTCGTATTATTATCAATCTAACTCATATTATTAGCCATATTATGCTTATAATACCGATAGAACGACAATTACTATACTTATTACTGTTATTATTATCAATCTAACTCATATTGTTAGCCATATTATGCTTAAATGATCGATAGAACTACAATTACTATACTCATTACTCTTACTATTATCAATCTAACTTATATTATTAGCCATATTATGCTTATATGATCGATAGAACCACAATTACTACACTTATTACTCTTATTATTATCAATCTAACTCATATTATTAGCCATATTAGGCAGATATGATCGATAGCACGACATTTACTATACTTATTACTCTTATTATTATCAACCTAACCCATATTATTAACCATATTATGCAAATTTGATCGATAGAACGACAGTCACTATACTTATTACTCTTATTATTATCAACCTAACTTATATTATTAGCCATATTATGCTTATATGATCGATAGAACGACAATTACTATACTTATTACTCTTATTATTATGAATCTAACTCATATTATTAACCATATTATGCAGATATGATCGATAGAACTACAATTACTATACTCATTACTCTTATTATTATCAATGTAACTCATATTATTAGCCATATTATGCTTATACGATCGATAGAATGAGAATTACTATACTCACTACTGTTAGTATTATCACTCTAACTCATATTATTAGCCATATTATGCTTATATGATCGATAGAACGACAATTACTATACTTATTACACTCACTGTTATCAATCTAACTCATATTATTAACCATATTATGCAAATTTGATCGATAGAACGACAGCCACTAAACTCATTACTCTTATTATTATCAATCTAACTCATATTATTAGCCATATTATGCTTATATGATCGATAGAATGAGAATTACTATACTCACTACTCTTAGTATTATCACCCTAACTCATATTATTAGCCATATTATGCTTATATGATCGATAGAACGACAATTACTATACTTATTACTCTTATTGTTATCAATCTAACTCATATCATTAGCCATATTATGCTTATATGATCCATAGAACGAGAATTACTATACTCACTACTCTTAGTATTATCAATCTAACTCATATTATTAGCCATATTATGCTTATATTATCGATAGATCGACAATTACTATACTTATTACTGTTATTATTATCAATCTAACTCATATTATTAACCATATCATGCAGATATGATCGATAGCACGACATTTACTATACTTATTACACTTGCTATTATCAATCTAACTCATATTATTAACCATATTATGCAGATATGATCGATAGCACGACATTTACTATACCTATTACACTTATTATTATCAGCCTAACTCATATTATTAGCCATATTATGCTTATATGATCGACAGAACGACAACTACTATATTTATTACACTCACTGTTATCAATCTAACTCATATTATTAACCATATTATGCAAATTTGATCGATAGAACGACAATCACTATACTTATTACTCTTATTATTATCAACCTAACTCATATTATTAGCCATATTATGCTTAAATGATCGATAGAACGACAATTACTATACTTATTACTCGTATTATTATCAATCTAACTCATATTATTAGCCATATTATGCTTACAATACCGATAGAACGACAATTACTATACTTATTACTGTTATTATTATCAATCTAACTCATATTGTTAGCCATATTATGCTTATATGATCGATAGAACGAGAATTACTATACTCACTACTCTTAGTATTATCAACCTAACTCATATTATTAGCCATATTATGCTTAAATGATCGATAAAACGACAATTACTGTACCTATTACTCTTATTATTATCAATTTAACTCATATTATTAGCCATATTATGCTTATATGATTGACAGGACGACAATTACTATACTTATTACACTCACTGTTATCAATCTAACTCATATTATTAACCATATTATGCAAATTTGATCGATAGAACGACAATCACTAAACTCATTACTCGTATTATTATCAATCTAACTCATATTATTAGCCATATTATGCTTAAATGATCGATAGAACGACAATTACTATACTTATTACTCTTATTATTATCAATCTAACTCATATTGTTAGCCATATTACGCTTACATGATCGATAGAATGACAATTACTATACTTATTACTCTTATTATTATCAATCTAACTCATATTATTAGCCATATTATGCTTATATGATCGATAGAACGAGAATTACTATAGTCACTACTCTTAGTATTATTAATCTAACTCATATTGTTAGCCATATTATGCTTATATTATCGATAGCCCGACAATTACTATACTTATTACTGTTATTATTATCAATCTAACTCATATTATTAGCCATATTATGCTTAAATGATCGATAGAACGACAATTACTATACTCATTACTCTTATTATTATCAATCCAACTCATTTTATTACCCATATTATGCTTATATGATCGATAGAACGACAATTACTATACTCATTACTCTTATTATTATCAATCTAACTCATATTATTAGACATATTATGCTTATATGAGCAATAGAACGACAATTACTATACTTATTACTCTTATTATTATGAATCTAACTCATATTATTAACCATATTATGCAGATATGATCGATAGTACGACAATTACTATACTTATTACTCTTATTATAATCAATCTAACTCATATTATTAACCATATTATGCTAATATGATCGATAGAACGACAACTACTATACTTATTACACTCACTGTTATCAATCTAACTCATATTATTAACCATATTATGCAAATTTGATCGATAGAACGACAATCACTATACTTATTACTCTTATTATTATCAACCTAACTCATATTATTAGCCATATTATGCTTAAATGATCGATAGAACGACAATTACTATACTTATTACTCTTATTATTATCAATCTAATTCATATTGTTAGACATATTATGCTTATATGAGCAATAGCACGACAATTACTATACTCATTACTCTTATTATTATCAATCCAACTCATTTTATTACCCATATTATGCTTATATGTGCGATAGAACTACAATTACTGTACTCATTACTCTTATTGTTATCAATCTAACTCATATTATTACCCATATTATGCTTATATGATCGATAGAACGACATTTACTATACTTATTACTCTTATTATTATCAAACTAACTCATATTATTAACCATATTATGCAAATTTGATCGATAGAACGACAGTCACTATACTTATTACTCTTATTATTATCAACCTAACTTATATTATTAGCCATATTATGCTTATATGATCGATAGAACGACAATTACTATACTTATTAATCTTATTATTATGAATCTAACTCATATTATTAACCATATTATGCAGATATGATCGATAGAACTACAATTACTATACCCATTACTCTTATTATTATCAATGTAACTCATATTATTAGCCATATTATGCTTATATGATCGATAGAATGAGAATTACTATACTCACTACTGTTAGTATTATCACTCTAACTCATATTATTAGCCATATTATGCTTATATGATCGATAGAACGACAATTACTATACTTATTACTCTTATTGTTATCAATCTAACTCATATTTTTAGCCATATTATGCTTATATGATCGATAGAACGAGAATTACTATACTTATTACTCTTATTATTATCAATCTAACTCATATTATTAGCCATATTATGCTTATATGATCGATAGAATGAGAATTACTATACTCACTACTCTTAGTATTATCACTCTAACTCATATTATTAGCCATATTATGCTTATATGATCGATAGAACGACAATTACTATACTTATTACTCTTATTGTTATCAATCTAACTCATATCATTAGCCATATTATGCTTATATGTGCGATAGAACTACAATTACTGTACTCATTACTCTTATTGTTATCAATCTAACTCATATTATTACCCATATTATGCTTAAATGATCGATAGAACGACAATTACTATACTTATTACTCTTATTATTATCAATCTAACTCATATTATTAGCCATATTATGCTTATATGATCGATAGAATGAGAATTACTATTCTCACTACTCTTAGTATTATCACTCTAACTCATATTATTAGCCATATTATGCTTATATGATCGATAGAACGACAATTACTATACTTATTACTCTTATTGTTATCAATCTAACTCATATTATTAGCCATATTATGCTTATATGATCGATAGAACGAGAATTACTATACTCACTACTCTTAGTATTATCAATCTAACTCATATTATTAGCCATATTATGCTTATATGAGCAATTGAACTACAACTACTATACTTATTACTCTTATTATTATCAATCTAACTCATATTATTAACCATATTATGCAGATATGATCGATAGAACTACAATTACTATACTCATTACTCTTATTGTTATCAATCTAACTCATATTATTAGCCATATTATGCTTATATGATCGATAGAACGAGAATTACTATACTCACTACTCTTAGTATTATCACTCTAACTCATATTATTAGCCATATTATGCAGATATGATCGATAGAACTACAATTACTATACTCATTACTCTTATTGTTATCAATCTAACTCATATTATTACCCATATTATGCTTAAATGATCGATAGAACGACAATTACTATACTTATTACTCTTATTATTATCAATCTAACTCATATTATTAGCCATATTATGCTTATATGATCGATAGAATGAGAATTACTATTCTCACTACTCTTAGTATTATCACTCTAACTCATATTATTAGCCATATTATGCTTAAATGATCGATAGAACGACAATTACTGTACCTATTACTCTTATTATTATCAATTTAACACATATTATTAGTCATATTATGCTTATATGATTGACAGGACGACAATTACTATACTTATTACACTCACTGTTATCAATCTAACTCATATTATTAACCACATTATGCAAATTTGATCGATAGAACGACAATCACTAAACTCATTACTCTTATTATTATCAATCTAACACATATTATTAGCCATATTATGCTTATATGATCGATAGAATGAGAATTACTACACTCACTACTCTTAGTATTATCACTCTAACTCATATTATTAGCCATATTATGCTTATATGATCGATAGAACGACAATTACTATACTCATTACTCTTAGTATTATCAATCCAACTCATTTTATTACCCATATTATGCTTATATGATCGATAGAACGACAATTACTATACTTATTACTCGTATTATTATCAATCTAACTCATATTATTAGCCATATTATGCTTTAATGATCGATAGAACGACAATTACTATACTCATTACTCTTAGTATTATCAATCCAACTCATTTTATTACCCATATTATGCTTATATGATCGATAGAACGACAATTACTATACTCATTACTCTTATTATTATCAATCTAACTCATATTATTAGACATATTATGCTTATATGAGCAATAGCACGACAATTACTATACTCATTACTCTTATTATTATCAATCCAACTCATTTTATTACCCATATTATGCTTATATGAGCGATAGAACTACAATTACTGTACTCATTACTCTTATTGTTATCAATCCTACTCATATTATTACCCATATTATGCTTATATGATCGATAGAACGACATTTACTATACTTATTACACTTGCTATTATCAATCTAACTTATATTATTAGCCATATTATGCTTATATGATCGCGATAGAACGACAATTACTACACTTATTACTCTTATTATTATCAATCTAACTCATATTATTAGCCATATTATGCAGATATGATCGATAGCACGACATTTACTATACTTATTACTCTTATTATTATCAAACTAACTCATATTATTAACCATATTATGCAAATTTGATCGATAGAACGACAGTCACTATACTTATTACTCTTATTATTATCAACCTAACTTATATTATTAGCCATATTATGCTTATATGATCGATAGAACGACAATTACTATACTTATTACTCTTATTATTATGAATCTAACTCATATTATTAACCATATTATGCAGATATGATCGATAGAACTACAATTACTATACTCATTACTCTTATTATTATCAATCTAACTCATATTATTAGCCATATTATGCTTATATGATCGATAGAACGAGAATTACTATACTCACTACTCTTAGTATTATCAATCTAACTCATATTATTAGCCATATTATGCTTATATGATCGATAGAATGAGAATTACTATACACATTACTCTTACTATTATTAATCTAACTCATATTATTAACCATATTATGCAGATATGATCGATAGCACGACATTTACTATACTTATTACACTTGCTATTATCAATCTAACTCATATTATTAACCATATTATGCAGATATGATCGATAGACCGACAATTACTATACTTATTACTGTTATTATTATCAATCTAACTCATATTATTAGCCATATTATGCTTAAATGATCGATAGAACGACAATTACTGTACCTATTACTCTTATTATTATCAATTTAACACATATTATTAGGCATATTATGCTTATATGATTGACAGGACGACAATTACTATACTTATTACACTCACTGTTATCAATCTAACTCATATTATTAACCATATTATGCAAATTTGATCGATAGAACGACAATCACTATACATATTAGTCTTATTATTATCAACCTAACTCATATTATTAGCCATATTATGCTTAAATGATCGATAGAACGACAATTACTATACTTATTACTCGTATTATTATCAATCTAACTCATATTATTAACAATATTATGCTTATAATATCGATAGAACGACAATTACTATACTTATTACTGTTATTATTATCAATCTAACTCATATTATTAGCCATATTATGCTTAAATGATCGATAGAACTACAATTACTATACTCATTGCTCTTATTATTATCAATCTAACTCATATTATTAGCCATATTATGCTTATATGATCGATAGAATGAGAATTACTATACTCACTACTCTTAGTATTATCACTCTAACTCATATTATTAGCCATATTATGCTTATATGATCGATAGAACGACAATTACTATACTTATTACTCTTATTGTTATCAATCTAACTCATATTATTAGCCATATTATGCTTATATGATCGATAGAACGAGAATTACTATACTCACTACTCTTAGTATTATTAATCTAACTCATATTATTAGCCATATTATGCTTATATTATCGATAGACCGACAATTACTATACTTATTACTGTTATTATTATCAATCTAACTCATATTATTAACAATATTATGCTTATAATATCGATAGAACGACAATTACTATACTTATTACTGTTATTATTATCAATCTAACTCATATTATTAGCCATATTATGCTTAAATGATCGATAGAACGACAATTACTATACTCATTTCTCTTATTATTATCAATCCAACTCATTTTATTACCCATATTATGCTTATATGATCGATAGAACGACAATTACTATACTCATTACTCTTATTATTATCAATCTAATTCATATTATTAGACATATTATGCTTATATGAGCAATAGAACGACAATTACTATACTTATTACTCTTATTATTATGAATCTAACTCATATTATTAACCATATTATGCAGATATGATCGATAGTACGACAATTACAATACTTATTACTCTTATTATAATCGATCTAACTCATATTATTAACCATATTATGCTAATATGATCGATAGAACGACAACTACTATACTTATTACACTCACTGTTATCAATCTAACTCATATTATTAACCATATTATGCAAATTTGATCGATAGAACGACAATCACTATACTTATTACTCTTATTATTATCAACCTAACTCATATTATTAGCCATATTATGCTTAAATGATCGATAGAACGACAATTACTATACTTATTACTCTTATTATTATCAATCTAACTCATATTGTTAGCCATATTACGCTTACATGATCGATAGAATGACAATTACTATACTTATTACTCTTATTATTATCAATCTAACTCATATTATTAGCCATATTATGCTTATATGATCGATAGAACGACAATCACTATACATATTAGTCTTATTATTATCAACCTAACTCATATTATTAGCCATATTATGCTTAAATGATCTATAGAACGACAATTACTATACTTATTACTCGTATTATTATCAATCTAACTCATATTATTAACAATATTATGCTTATAATATCGATAGAACGACAATTACTATACTTATTACTGTTATTATTATCAATCTAACTCATATTATTAGCCATATTATGCTTAAATGATCGATAGAACTACAATTACTATACTCATTGCTCTTATTATTATCAATCTAACTCATATTATTAGCCATATTATGCTTATATGATCGATAGAATGAGAATTACTATACTCACTACTCTTAGTATTATCACTCTAACTCATATTATTAGCCATATTATGCTTATATGATCGATAGAACGACAATTACTATACTTATTACTCTTATTGTTATCAATCTAACTCATATTATTAGCCATATTATGCTTATATGATCGATAGAACGAGAATTACTATACTCACTACTCTTAGTATTATTAATCTAACTCATATTATTAGCCATATTATGCTTATATTATCGATAGACCGACAATTACTATACTTATTACTGTTATTATTATCAATCTAACTCATATTATTAACAATATTATGCTTATAATATCGATAGAACGACAATTACTATACTTATTACTGTTATTATTATCAATCTAACTCATATTATTAGCCATATTATGCTTAAATGATCGATAGAACGACAATTACTATACTCATTTCTCTTATTATTATCAATCCAACTCATTTTATTACCCATATTATGCTTATATGATCGATAGAACGACAATTACTATACTCATTACTCTTATTATTATCAATCTAATTCATATTATTAGACATATTATGCTTATATGAGCAATAGAACGACAATTACTATACTTATTACTCTTATTATTATGAATCTAACTCATATTATTAACCATATTATGCAGATATGATCGATAGTACGACAATTACAATACTTATTACTCTTATTATAATCGATCTAACTCATATTATTAACCATATTATGCTAATATGATCGATAGAACGACAACTACTATACTTATTACACTCACTGTTATCAATCTAACTCATATTATTAACCATATTATGCAAATTTGATCGATAGAACGACAATCACTATACTTATTACTCTTATTATTATCAACCTAACTCATATTATTAGCCATATTATGCTTAAATGATCGATAGAACGACAATTACTATACGTATTACTCTTATTATTACCAATCTAACTCATATTGTTAGCCATATTACGCTTACATGATCGATAGAATGACAATTACTATACTTATTACTCTTATTATTATCAATCTAACTCATATTATTAGCCATATTATGCTTATATGATCGATAGAACGACAATTGCTATACACATTACTCTTACTATTATCAATCTAATTCATATTATTAACCATATTATGCAGATATGATCGATAGCACGACATTTACTACACTTACTACTCTTATTATTATCAATCTAACTCATATTATTAGCCATATTATGCTTATAATATCGATAGAACGACAATTACTATACTTATTACTCTTATTATTATAAATATAACTCATATTATTAGCCATATTATGCTTATATGATCGACAGAACGACAACTACTGTATTTATTACACTCACTGTTATCAATCTAACTCATATTATTAACCATATTATGCAAATTTGATCGATAGAACGACAATCACTATACTTATTACTCTTATTATTATCAACCTAACTCATATTATTCGCCATATTATGCTTAAATGATCGATAGAACGACAATTACTATACTTATTACTCGTATTATTATCAATCTAACTCATATTATTAGCCATATTATGCTTATAATACCGATAGAACGACAATTACTATACTTATTACTGTTATTATTATCAATCTAACTCATATTATTAGCCATATTATGCTTAAATGATCGATAGAACTACAATTACTATACTTATTACTCGTATTATTATCAATCTAACTCATATTATTCGCCATATTATGCTTAAATGATCGATAGAACGACAATTACTATACTTATTACTCGTATTATTATCAATCTAACTCATATTATTAGCCATATTATGCTTATAATACCGATAGAACGACAATTACTATACTCATTACTCTTATTATTATCAATCTAACTCATATTATTAGGCATATTATGCTTATATGATCGATAGAATGAGAATTACTATACTCACTACTCTTAGTATTATCACTCTAACTCATATTATTAGCCATATTATGCTTATATGATCGATAGAACGACAATTACTATACTTATTACTCTTATTGTTATCAATCTAACTCATATTATTAGCCATATTATGCTTATATGATCGATAGAACGACAATTACTATACTCATTACTCTTATTATTATCAATCTAACTCATATTATTAGACATATTATGCTTATATGAGCAATAGCACGACAATTACTATACTCATTACTCTTATTATTATCAATCCAACTCATTTTATTACCCATATTATGCTTATATGAGCGATAGAACTACAATTACTGTTCTCATTACTCTTATTGTTATCAATCTAACTCATATTATTACCCATATTATGCTTATATGATCGATAGAACGACATTTACTATACTTATTACACTTGCTATTATCAATCTAACTTATATTATTAGCCATATTATGCTTATATGATCGATAGAACGACAATTACTATACTTATTACTCTTATTGTTATCAATCTAACTCATATTGTTAGCCATATTACGCTTATATGATCGATAGAACGACAATTACTATACTTATTACTCTTATTATTATAAATATAACTCATATTATTAGCCATATTATGCTTTTATGATCGATAGAACGATAATTACTATACACATTACTCTTACTATTATCAATCGAACTCATATTATTAACCATATTATGCAGATATGATCGATAGCACGACATTTACTATACTTATTACACTTGCTATTATCAATCTAACTCATATTATTAACCATATTATGCAGATATGATCGATAGCACGACATTTACTATACCTATTACACTTATTATTATCAGCCTAACTCATATTATTAGCCATATTATGCTTATATGATCGACAGAACGACAACTACTATATTTATTACACTCACTGTTATCAATCTAACTCATATTATTAACCATATTATGCAAATTTGATCGATAGAACGACAATCACTATACTTATTACTCTTATTATTATCAACCTAACTCATATTATTAGCCATATTATGCTTAAATGATCGATAGAACGACAATTACTATACTTATTACTCGTATTATTATCAATCTAACTCATATTATTAGCCATATTATGCTTACAATACCGATAGAACGACAATTACTATACTTATTACTGTTATTATTATCAGTCTAACTCATATTATTAGCCATATTATGCTTATATGATCGATAGAATGAGAATTACTATACACATTACTCTTACTATTATTAATCTAACTCATATTATTAACCATATTATGCAGATATGATCGATAGCACGACATTTACTATACTTATTACACTTGCTATTATCAATCTAACTCATATTATTAACCATATTATGCAGATATGATCGATAGCACGACATTTACTATACCTATTACTCTTATTATTATCAGCCTAACTCATATTATTAGCCATATTATGCTTATATGATCGACAGAACGACAACTACTGTATTTATTACACTCACTGTTATCAATCTAACTCATATTATTAACCATATTATGCAAATTTGATCGATAGGACGACAATCACTATACTTATTACTCTTATTATTATCAACCTAACTCATATTATTAGCCATATTATGCTTAAATGATCGATAGAACGACAATTACTATACTTATTACTCGTATTATTATCAATCTAACTCATATTATTAGCCATATTATGCTTATAATACCGATAGAACGACAATTACTATACTTATTACTGTTATTATTATCAATCTAACTCATATTGTTAGCCATATTATGCTTAAATGATCGATAGAACTACAATTACTATACTCATTACTCTTACTATTATCAATCTAACTTATATTATTAGCCATATTATGCTTATATGATCGATAGAACCACAATTACTACACTTATTACTCTTATTATTATCAATCTAACTCATATTATTAGCCATATTAGGCAGATATGATCGATAGCACGACATTTACTATACTTATTACTCTTATTATTATCAACCTAACCCATATTATTAACCATATTATGCAAATTTGATCGATAGAACGACAGTCACTATACTTATTACTCTTATTATTATCAACCTAACTTATATTATTAGCCATATTATGCTTATATGATCGATAGAACGACAATTACTATACTTATTACTCTTATTATTATGAATCTAACTCATATTATTAACCATATTATGCAGATATGATCGATAGAACTACAATTACTATACTCATTACTCTTATTATTATCAATGTAACTCATATTATTAGCCATATTATGCTTATACGATCGATAGAATGAGAATTACTATACTCACTACTGTTAGTATTATCACTCTAACTCATATTATTAGCCATATTATGCTTATATGATCGATAGAACGACAATTACTATACTTATTACACTCACTGTTATCAATCTAACTCATATTATTAACCATATTATGCAAATTTGATCGATAGAACGACAGCCACTAAACTCATTACTCTTATTGTTATCAATCTAACTCATATTATTAGCCATATTATGCTTATATGATCGATAGAATGAGAATTACTATACTCACTACTCTTAGTATTATCACCCTAACTCATATTATTAGCCATATTATGCTTATATGATCGATAGAACGACAATTACTATACTTATTACTCTTATTGTTATCAATCTAACTCATATCATTAGCCATATTATGCTTATATGATCCATAGAACGAGAATTACTATACTCACTACTCTTAGTATTATCAATCTAACTCATATTATTAGCCATATTATGCTTATATTATCGATAGATCGACAATTACTATACTTATTACTGTTATTATTATCAATCTAACTCATATTATTAACCATATTATGCAGATATGATCGATAGCACGACATTTACTATACTTATTACACTTGCTATTATCAATCTAACTCATATTATTAACCATATTATGCAGATATGATCGATAGCACGACATTTACTATACCTATTACACTTATTATTATCAGCCTAACTCATATTATTAGCCATATTATGCTTATATGATCGACAGAACGACAACTACTATATTTATTACACTCACTGTTATCAATCTAACTCATATTATTAACCATATTATGCAAATTTGATCGATAGAACGACAATCACTATACTTATTACTCTTATTATTATCAACCTAACTCATATTATTAGCCATATTATGCTTAAATGATCGATAGAACGACAATTACTATACTTATTACTCGTATTATTATCAATCTAACTCATATTATTAGCCATATTATGCTTACAATACCGATAGAACGACAATTACTATACTTATTACTGTTATTATTATCAATCTAACTCATATTTTTAGCCATATTATGCTTATATGATCGATAGAACGAGAATTACTATACTCACTACTCTTAGTATTATCAATCTAACTCATATCATTAGCCATATTATGCTTAAATGATCGATAGAACGACAATTACTGTACCTATTACTCTTATTATTATCAATTTAACTCATATTATTAGCCATATTATGCTTATATGATTGACAGGACGACAATTACTATACTTATTACACTCACTGTTATCAATCTAACTCATATTATTAACCATATTATGCAAATTTGATCGATAGAACGACAGTCACTAAACTCATTACTCTTATTATTATCAATCTAACTCATATTATTAGCCATATTATGCTTATATGATCGATAGAATGAGAATTACTCTACTCACTACTCTTAGTATTATCACCCTAACTCATATTATTAGCCATATTATGCTTATATGATCGATAGAACGACAATTACTATACTTATTACTCTTATTGTTATCAATCTAACTCATATCATTAGCCATATTATGCTTATATGATCCATAGAACGAGAATTACTATACTCACTACTCTTAGTATTATCAATCTAACTCATATTATTAGCCATATTATGCTTATATTATCGATAGATCGACAATTACTATACTTATTACTGTTATTATTATCAATCTAACTCATATTATTAGCCATATTATGCTTAAATGATCGATAGAACGACAATTACTATACTCATTACTCTTATTATTATCAATCTAACTCATATTATTAGCCATATTATGCTTATATGATCGATAGAACGACATTTACTATACTTATTACACTTCCTATTATCAATCTAACTTATATTATTGGCCATATTATGCTTATATGATCGATAGAACGACAATTACTACACTTATTACTCTTATTATTATCAATCTAACTCATATTATTAGCCATATTATGCTTATATGATCGATAGAACGAGAATTACTATACTCACTACTCTTAGTATTATCAATCTAACTCATATTATTAGCCATGTTATGCTTAAATGATCGATAGAACGACAATCACTATACTCATTACTCTTATTATTATCAATCTAACTCATATTATTAGCCATATTATGCTTATATGATCGATAGAACGACAATTACTATACACATTACTCTTACTATTATCAATCTAACTCATATTATTAACCATATTATGCAGATATGATCGATACCACGACATTTACTACGCTTACTACTCTTATTATTATCAATCTAACTCATATTATTAGCCATATTATGCTTATATGAGCAATAGAACTACAATTACTATACTTATTACTCTTATTATTATGAATCTAACTCATATTATTAGCCATATTATGCTTATATTATCGATAGAACGACATTTACTATACTTATTACACTTCCTATTATCAATCTAACTTATATTATTGGCCATATTATGCTTATATGATCGATAGAACGACAATTACTACACTTATTACTCTTATTATTATCAATCTAACTCATATTATTAGCCATATTATGCTTATATGATCGATAGAATGAGAATTACTATACTCACTACTCTTAGTATTATCACTCTAACTCATATTATTAGCCATATTATGCTTATATGATCGATAGAACGAGAATTACTATACTCACTACTCTTAGTATTATCAATCTAACTCATATTATTAGCCATGTTATGCTTAAATGATCGATAGAACGACAAATTACTATACTCATTACTCTTATTATAATCAATCTAACTCATATTATTAGCCATATTATGCTTATATGATCGATAGAACGACAATTACTATACACATTACTCTTACTATTATCAATCTAACTCATATTATTAACCATATTATGCAGATATGATCGATAGCACGACATTTACTACGCTTACTACTCTTATTATTATCAATCTAACTCATATTATTAGCCATATTATGCTTATATGAGCAATAGAACTACAATTACTATACTTATTACTCTTATTATTATCAATCTAACTCATATTATTAACCATATTATGCAGATATGATCGATAGCACGACATTTACTATCATTATTACTCTTATTATTATCAACCTAACTCATATTATTAGCCATATTATGCTTATATGATCGATAGAATTACAATTACTATACTTATCACTCTTATTATTATCAATCTAACTCATATTATTAACCATATTATGCTTACATGATCGATAGAACGACAATTACTATACTTATTACTCTTATTATTATCAAACTAACTCATATTATTAACCATATTATGCAAATTTGATCGATAGAACGACAGTCACTATACTTATTACTCTTATTATTATCAACCTAACTCATATTATTAGCCATATTACGCTTATATGATCGATAGAATGAGAATTGCTATACTCACTACTCTTAGTATTATCAATCTAACTCATATTATTAGCCATATTATGCTTATATGATCGATAGAACGAGAATTACTATACCCACTACTCTTAGTATTGTCAATCTAACTCATATTATTAGCCATATTATGCTTATATGATCGATAGAGCGGGAATTACTATACTCACTACTCTTAGTATTATCAATCTAACTCATATTATTAGCCATATTATGCTTATATGATCGATAGAACGACAATTACTATACTTATTACTCTTATTGTTATCAATCTAACTCATATTGTTAGCCATATTATGCTTATATGATCGATAGAACGAGAATTACTATACTCACTACTCTTAGTATTGTCAATCTAACTCATATTATTAGCCATATTATGCTTATATGATCGATAGAACGAGAATTACTATACTCACTACTCTTAGTATTATCAATCTAACTCATATTATTAGCCATATTATGCTTAAATGATCGATAGAACGACAATTACTGTACCTATTACTCTTATTATTATCAATTTAACTCATATTGTTAGCCATATTATGCTTATATGATTGACAGGACGACAATTACTATACTTATTACACTCACTGTTATCAATCTAACTCATATTATTAACCATATTATGCAAATTTGATCGATAGAACGACAATCACTATACTTATTACTCTTATTATTATCAACCTAACTCATATTATTAGCCATATTATGCTTAAATGATCGATAGAACGACAATTACTATACTTATTACTCGTATTATTATCAATCTAACTCATATTATTAGCCATATTATGCTTACAATACCGATAGAACGACAATTACTATACTTATTACTGTTATTATTATCAATCTAACTCATATTTTTAGCCATATTATGCTTATATGATCGATAGAACGAGAATTACTACACTCACTACTCTTAGTATTATCAATCTAACTCATATTATTAGCCATATTATGCTTATATGATCGATAGAACGACAATTACTATACTTATTACTCTAATTGTTATCAATCTAACTCATATTGTTAGCCATATTATGCTTATATGATCGATAGAACGAGAATTACTATACCCACTACTCTTAGTATTGTCAATCTAACTCATATTATTAGCCATATTATGCTTATATGATCGAGAGAACGAGAATTACTATACTCACTACTCTTAGTATTATCAATCTAACTCATATCATTAGCCATATTATGCTTAAATGATCGATAGAACGACAATTACTGTACCTATTACTCTTATTATTATCAATTTAACTCATATTATTAGCCATATTATGCTTATATGATTGACAGGACGACAATTACTATACTTATTACACTCACTGTTATCAATCTAACTCATATTATTAACCATATTATGCAAATTTGATCGATAGAACGACAGTCACTAAACTCATTACTCTTATTATTATCAATCTAACTCATATTATTAGCCATATTATGCTTATATGATCGATAGAATGAGAATTACTCTACTCACTACTCTTAGTATTATCACCCTAACTCATATTATTAGCCATATTATGCTTATATGATCGATAGAACGACAATTACTATACTTATTACTCTTATTGTTATCAATCTAACTCATATCATTAGCCATATTATGCTTATATGATCCATAGAACGAGAATTACTATACTCACTACTCTTAGTATTATCAATCTAACTCATATTATTAGCCATATTATGCTTATATTATCGATAGATCGACAATTACTATACTTATTACTGTTATTATTATCAATCTAACTCATATTATTAGCCATATTATGCTTAAATGATCGATAGAACGACAATTACTATACTCATTACTCTTATTATTATCAATCTAACTCATATTATTAGCCATATTATGCTTATATGATCGATAGAACGACATTTACTATACTTATTACACTTCCTATTATCAATCTAACTTATATTATTGGCCATATTATGCTTATATGATCGATAGAACGACAATTACTACACTTATTACTCTTATTATTATCAATCTAACTCATATTATTAGCCATATTATGCTTATATGATCGATAGAACGAGAATTACTATACTCACTACTCTTAGTATTATCAATCTAACTCATATTATTAGCCATGTTATGCTTAAATGATCGATAGAACGACAATCACTATACTCATTACTCTTATTATTATCAATCTAACTCATATTATTAGCCATATTATGCTTATATGATCGATAGAACGACAATTACTATACACATTACTCTTACTATTATCAATCTAACTCATATTATTAACCATATTATGCAGATATGATCGATACCACGACATTTACTACGCTTACTACTCTTATTATTATCAATCTAACTCATATTATTAGCCATATTATGCTTATATGAGCAATAGAACTACAATTACTATACTTATTACTCTTATTATTATGAATCTAACTCATATTATTAGCCATATTATGCTTATATTATCGATAGAACGACATTTACTATACTTATTACACTTCCTATTATCAATCTAACTTATATTATTGGCCATATTATGCTTATATGATCGATAGAACGACAATTACTACACTTATTACTCTTATTTTTATCAATCTAACTCATATTATTAGCCATATTATGCTTATATGATCGATAGAATGAGAATTACTATACTCACTACTCTTAGTATTATCACTCTAACTCATATTATTAGCCATATTATGCTTATATGATCGATAGAACGAGAATTACTATACTCACTACTCTTAGTATTATCAATCTAACTCATATTATTAGCCATGTTATGCTTAAATGATCGATAGAACGACAATTACTATACTCATTACTCTTATTATTATCAATCTAACTCATATTATTAGCCATATTATGCTTATATGATCGATAGAACGACAATTACTAT
>NW_027473715.1:0-166228 GCF_050947335.1 Megachile rotundata | reverse complement strand
TCCTATCGATCATATAAGCATAATATGGCTAATAAAATGAGTTAGATTGATAATAATAAGAGTGATAAGTATAGTAATTATCGTTCCTTCGATCACATAAGCATAACATGGCTAATAATATGAGGTAATTGATAATAATAAGACTAATAAGTATAGTAGTTGTCGTTCTATCGATCATATTTGCATAATGTGGTTAATAATATGAGTTAGATTGATAATAATAAGAGTAATAAGTATAGTAATTGTCGTCCTATCGATCATATAAGCATAATATGGCTCATAATATGAGTGAGATTGATAATAATAAGAGTAATAAGTATAGTAATTGTCGTTCTATCGATCATATAAGCATAATATGGCTAATAATATGAGTTAGATTGATAATAATAAGAGTAATAAGTATAGTAATTATCGTTCTACCGATCATATAAGCATAATATGGTTAATAATATGAGTTAGATTGATAACAGGGAGTGTAATAAGAATAGTAATTGTCGTTCTGTCGATAATATAAGCATAATATGGCTAATAATATGAGTTAGATTGATAATAATGAGAGTAATGAGTATAGTAATTGTCGTTCTATCGATCATTTAAGCATAATATGGCTAATAATATGAGTTAGGTTGATAAAAATAAGAATAATAAGTATAGTAATTATCGTTCCTTCGATCATATAAGCATAACATGGCTAATAATATGAGGTAATTGATAATAATAAGACTAATAAGTATAGTAGTTGTCGTTCTATCGATCATATAACCATAATATGGCTAATAATATGAGTTAGATTGATAACAATAAGAGTAGTGAGTATAGTAATTGTCGTCCTATCGATCATATAAGCATAATATGGCTAATAATATGAGTTAGATTGATAATAATAATAGTAACAAGTATAGTAATTGTCGTCCTATCGATCATATAAGCATAATATGGCTAATAATATGAGTTAGATTGATAATAATAAGAGTAATGAGTATAGTAATTGTCGTTCTATCGATCATATTTGCATAATATGGTTAATAATATGAGTTAGATTGATAATAATAAGAGTAATAAGTAGAGTAATTTTCGTCCTATCGATCATATAAGCATAATATGGTTAATAATATGAGTTAGATTGATAACAGTGAGTGTAATAAGAATAGTAATTGTCGTTCTGTCGATAATATAAGCATAATATGGCTAATAATATGAGTTAGATTGATAATAATGAGAGTAATGAGTATAGTAATTGTCGTTCTATCGATCATTTAAGCATAATATGGCTAATAATATGAGTTAGGTTGATAAAAATAAGAATAATAAGTATAGTAATTATCGTTCCTTCGATCACATAAGCATAACATGGCTAATAATATGAGGTAATTGATAAGAATAAGACTAATAAGTATAGTAGTTGTCGTTCTATCGATCATATAAGCATAATATGGCTAATAATATGAGTTAGATTGATAACAATAAGAGTAGTGAGTATAGTAATTGTCGTCCTATCGATCATATAAGCATAATATGGCTAATAGTATGAGTTAGATTGATAATAATAAGAGTAATAAGTATAGTAATTGTCGTTCTATCGATCATATAAGCATAATATGTCTCATAATATGAGTGAGATTGATAATAATAAGAGTAATAAGTATAGTAATTGTCGTTCTATCGATCATATAAGCATAATATGGCTAATAATATGAGTTAGATTGATAATAATAAGAGTAATAAGTATAGTAATTATCGTTCTACCGATCATATAAGCATAATATGGTTAATAATATGAGTTAGATTGATAACAGGGAGTGTAATAAGAATAGTAATTGTCGTTCTGTCGATAATATAAGCATAATATGGCTAATAATATGAGTTAGATTGATAATAATGAGAGTAATGAGTATAGTAATTGTCGTCCTATCGATCATATAAGCATAATATGGCTAATAATATGAGTTAGATTGATAACAATAAGAGTAGTGAGTATAGTAATTGTCGTCCTATCGATCATATAAGCATAATATGGCTAATAATATGAGTTAGATTGATAATAATAAGAGTAGTGAGTATAGTAATTGTCGTCCTATCGATCATATAAGCATAATATGGCTAATAATATGAGTTAGATTGATAATAATAAGAGTAATAAGTATAGTAATTATCGTTCTACCGATCATATAAGCATAATATGGTTAATAATATGAGTTAGATTGATAACAGGGAGTGTAATAAGAATAGTAATTGTCGTTCTGTCGATAATATAAGCATAATATGGCTAATAATATGAGTTAGATTGATAATAATGAGAGTAATGAGTATAGTAATTGTCGTCCTATCGATCATATAAGCATAATATGGCTAATAATATGAGTTAGATTGATAACAATAAGAGTAGTGAGTATAGTAATTGTCGTCCTATCGATCATATAAGCATAATATGGCTAATAATATGAGTTAGATTGATAATAATAAGAGTAGTGAGTATAGTAATTGTCGTCCTATCGATCATATAAGCATAATATGGCTAATAATATGAGTTAGATTGATAATAATAAGAGTAATAAGTATAGTAATTGTCGTTCTATCGATGATATCTGCATAATATGGTTAATAATATCTGTTAGATTAATAATAGTGAATGTAATAAGTATAGCAATTGTCGTTCTGTCGATCATATAAGCATAATATGGCTAATAATATGAGTTAGATTGATAATAATAAGAGTAATAAGTATAGTAATTGTCGTTCTATCGACCACATAAGCATAATATGGCTAATAGTATGCGTTAGATTGATAATAATAAGAGTAATAAGTATAGTAATTGTCGTCCTATCGATCATTTAATCATAATGTGGCTAATAATATGAGTTAGATTGATAACAATAAGAGTAGTGAGTATAGTAATTGTCGCCCTATCGATCATATAAGCATAATATGGCTAATAATATGAGTTAGATTGATAATAATAAGAGTAATAAGTATAGTAATTGTCGTTCTATCGACCACATAAGCATAATATGGCTAATAGTATGCGTTAGATTGATAATAATAAGAGTAATAAGTATAGTAATTGTCGTCCTATCGATCATATTTGCATAATAAGGTTAATAATATGAGTTAGATTGATAATAATAAGAGTAATAAGTATAGTAATTTTCGTCCTATCGATCATATAAGCATAATATGGCTAATAATATGAGTTAATTGATAATGATAAGACTAATAAGTATAGTAATTGTCGTTCTATCGATCATATAAGCATAATATGGTTAATAATATGAGTTAGATTGATAACAGGGAGTGTAATAAGAATAGTAATTGTCGTTCTGTCGATAATATAAGCATAATATGGCTAATAATATGAGTTAGATTGATAATAATGAGAGTAATGAGTATAGTAATTGTCGTTCTATCGATCATTTAAGGTTAATATGGCTAATGATATGAGTTAGATTGATAATAATAAGAGTAATGGTTATAGTAATTGTCGTTCTATCGATCATTTAAGCATAATATGGCTAATAATATGAGTTAGGTTGATAAAAATAAGAATAATAAGTATAGTAATTATCGTTCCTTCGATCACATAAGCATAATGTGGCTAATAATATGAGTTAATTGATAATAATAAGACTAATAAGTATAGTAGTTGTCGTTCTATCGATCATATAAGCATAACATGGCTAATAATATGAGTTAAATTGATAACAATAAGAGTAGTGAGTATAGTAATTGTCGTCCTATCGATCATATAAGCATAATATGGCTAATAATATGAGTTAGATTGATAATAATAAGAGTAATTAGTATAGTAATTTTCGTCCTATCGATCATATAGGCATAATATGGCTAATAATATGTGTTAGATTGATAATAATAAGAGTAATGAGTATAGTAATTGTCGTTCTATCGATCATATAAGCATAATATGACTAATAATATGAGTTAGATTGATAATAATAAGAGTAGTGAGTAAAGTAATTGTCGTTCTATCGATCATATCTGCATAATATGGTTAATAATATGAGTTAGATTGATAATAGTGGGTGTAATAAGTGTAGTAATTGTCGTTCTGTCGATCATATAAGCATAATATGGCTAATAATATGAGTTAGATTGATAATAATAAGAGTAATAAGTATAGTAATTGTGGTTCTATCGATCACATAAGCATAATATGGCTAATAATATGAGTTAGATTGATAATAATAAGAGTAATAAGTATAGTAATTATCGTTCTTTCGATCACATAAGCATAATATGGCTAATAATATGAGTTAGATTGATAATAATAAGACTAATAAGTATAGTAATTGTCGTTCTATCGATCATATAAGCATAATATTGCTAATAATATGAGTTAGATTGATAATAATAAGAGTAATAAGTATAGTAATTGTCGTTCTATCGATCATATTTGCATAATGTGGTTAATAATATGAGTTAGATTGATAATAATAAGAGTAAAAAGTATACTAATTGACGTCCTATCGATCATATAAGCATAATATGGCTAATAAAATGAGTTAGATTGATAATAATAAGAGTAATGAGTATAGTAATTGTCGTTCTATCGATCATATAAGCATAATATGACTAATAATATGAGTTAGATTGATAATAATAAGAGTAGTGAGTAAAGTAATTGTCGTTCTATCGATCATATCTGCATAATATGGTTAATAATATGAGTTAGATTGATAATAGTGGGTGTAATAAGTGTAGTAATTGTCGTTCTGTCGATCATATAAGCATAATATGGCTAATAATATGAGTTAGATTGATAACAATAAGAGTAATAAGTATAGTAATTATCGTTCTACCGATCATATAAGCATAATATGGTTAATAATATGAGTTAGATTGATAACAGTGAGTGTAATAAGAATAGTAATTGTCGTTCTGTCGATAATATAAGCATAATATGGCTAATAATATGAGTTAGATTGATAATAATGAGAGTAATGAGTATAGTAATTGTCGTTCTATCGATCATTTAAGCATAATATGGCTAATAATATGAGTTAGGTTGATAAAAATAAGAATAATAAGTATAGTAATTATCGTTCCTTCGTTCACATAAGCATAACATGGCTAATAATATGAGGTAATTGATAAGAATAAGACTAATAAGTATAGTAGTTGTCGTTCTATCGATCATATAAGCATAATATGGCTAATAATATGAGTTAGATTGATAACAATAAGAGTAGTGAGTATAGTAATTGTCGTCCTATCGATCATATAAGCATAATATGGCTAATAGTATGAGTTAGATTGATAATAATAAGAGTAATAAGTATAGTAATTGTCGTTCTATCGATCATATAAGCATAATATGTCTCATAATATGAGTGAGATTGATAATAATAAGAGTAATAAGTATAGTAATTGTCGTTCTATCGATCATATAAGCATAATATGGCTAATAATATGAGTTAGATTGATAATAATAAGAGTAATAAGTATAGTAATTATCGTTCTACCGATCATATAAGCATAATATGGTTAATAATATGAGTTAGATTGATAACAGGGAGTGTAATAAGAATAGTAATTGTCGTTCTGTCGATAATATAAGCATAATATGGCTAACAATATTAGTTAGATTGATAATAATGAGAGTAATGAGTATAGTAATTGTCGTCCTATCGATCATATAAGCATAATATGGCTAATAATATGAGTTAGATTGATAACAATAAGAGTAGTGAGTATAGTAATTGTCGTCCTATCGATCATATAAGCATAATATGGCTAATAATATGAGTTAGATTGATAATAATAAGAGTAGTGAGTATAGTAATTGTCGTCCTATCGATGATATCTGCATAATATGGTTAATAATATCAGTTAGATTAATAATAGTGAATGTAATATGTATAGCAATTGTCGTTCTGTCGATCATATAAGCATAATATGGCTAATAATATGAGTTAGATTGATAATAATAAGAGTAATAAGTATAGTAATTGTCGTTCTATCGACCACATAAGCATAATATGGCTAATAGTATGCGTTAGATTGATAATAATAAGAGTAATAAGTATAGTAATTGTCGTCCTATCGATCATATTTGCATAATAAGGTTAATAATATGAGTTAGATTGATAATAATAAGAGTAATAAGTATAGTAATTTTCGTCCTATCGATCATATAAGCATAATATGGCTAATAATATGAGTTAATTGATAATGATAAGACTAATAAGTATAGTAATTGTCGTTCTATCGATCATATAAGCATAATATGGTTAATAATATGAGTTAGATTGATAACAGGGAGTGTAATAAGAATAGTAATTGTCGTTCTGTCGATAATATAAGCATAATATGGCTAATAATATGAGTTAGATTGATAATAATGAGAGTAATGAGTATAGTAATTGTCGTTCTATCGATCATTTAAGGTTAATATGGCTAATGATATGAGTTAGATTGATAATAATAAGAGTAATGGTTATAGTAATTGTCGTTCTATCGATCATTTAAGCATAATATGGCTAATAATATGAGTTAGGTTGATAAAAATAAGAATAATAAGTATAGTAATTATCGTTCCTTCGATCACATAAGCATAATGTGGCTAATAATATGAGTTAATTGATAATAATAAGACTAATAAGTATAGTAGTTGTCGTTCTATCGATCATATAAGCATAACATGGCTAATAATATGAGTTAAATTGATAACAATAAGAGTAGTGAGTATAGTAATTGTCGTCCTATCGATCATATAAGCATAATATGGCTAATAATATGAGTTAGATTGATAATAATAAGAGTAATTAGTATAGTAATTTTCGTCCTATCGATCATATAGGCATAATATGGCTAATAATATGTGTTAGATTGATAATAATAAGAGTAATGAGTATAGTAATTGTCGTTCTATCGATCATATAAGCATAATATGACTAATAATATGAGTTAGATTGATAATAATAAGAGTAGTGAGTAAAGTAATTGTCGTTCTATCGATCATATCTGCATAATATGGTTAATAATATGAGTTAGATTGATAATAGTGGGTGTAATAAGTGTAGTAATTGTCGTTCTGTCGATCATATAAGCATAATATGGCTAATAATATGAGTTAGATTGATAATAATAAGAGTAATAAGTATAGTAATTGTGGTTCTATCGATCACATAAGCATAATATGGCTAATAATATGAGTTAGATTGATAATAATAAGAGTAATAAGTATAGTAATTATCGTTCTTTCGATCACATAAGCATAATATGGCTAATAATATGAGTTAGATTGATAATAATAAGACTAATAAGTATAGTAATTGTCGTTCTATCGATCATATAAGCATAATATTGCTAATAATATGAGTTAGATTGATAATAATAAGAGTAATAAGTATAGTAATTGTCGTTCTATCGATCATATTTGCATAATGTGGTTAATAATATGAGTTAGATTGATAATAATAAGAGTAAAAAGTATACTAATTGACGTCCTATCGATCATATAAGCATAATATGGCTAATAAAATGAGTTAGATTGATAATAATAAGAGTAATGAGTATAGTAATTGTCGTTCTATCGATCATATAAGCATAATATGACTAATAATATGAGTTAGATTGATAATAATAAGAGTAGTGAGTAAAGTAATTGTCGTTCTATCGATCATATCTGCATAATATGGTTAATAATATGAGTTAGATTGATAATAGTGGGTGTAATAAGTGTAGTAATTGTCGTTCTGTCGATCATATAAGCATAATATGGCTAATAATATGAGTTAGATTGATAATAATAAGAGTAATAAGTATAGTAATTGTGGTTCTATCGATCACATAAGCATAATATGGCTAATAATATGAGTTAGATTGATAATAATAAGAGTAATAAGTATAGTAATTATCGTTCTTTCGATCACATAAGCATAATATGGCTAATAATATGAGTTAGATTGATAACAATAAGACTAATAAGTATAGTAATTGTAGTTCTATCGATCATATAAGCATAATATTGCTAATAATATGAGTTAGATTGATAATAATAAGAGTAATAAGTATAGTAATTGTCGTTCTATCGATCATATTTGCATAATGTGGTTAATAATATGAGTTAGATTGATAATAATAAGAGTAAAAAGTATACTAATTGACGTCCTATCGATCATTTAAGCATAATATGGCTAATAATATGAGTTAGGTTGATAAAAATAAGAATAATAAGTATAGTAATTATCGTTCCTTCGATCATATAAGCATAACATGGCTAATAATATGAGGTAATTGATAATAATAAGACTAATAAGTATAGTAGTTGTCGTTCTATCGATCATATAACCATAATATGGCTAATAATATGAGTTAGATTGATAACAATAAGAGTAGTGAGTATAGTAATTGTCGTCCTATCGATCATATAAGCATAATATGGCTAATAATATGAGTTAGATTGATAATAATAATAGTAACAAGTATAGTAATTGTCGTCCTATCGATCATATAAGCATAATATGGCTAATAATATGAGTTAGATTGATAATAATAAGAGTAATGAGTATAGTAATTGTCGTTCTATCGATCATATTTGCATAATATGGTTAATAATATGAGTTAGATTGATAATAATAAGAGTAATAAGTATAGTAATTTTCGTCCTATCGATCATATAAGCATAATATGGCTAATAAAATGAGTTAGATTGATAATAATAAGAGTAATAAGTATAGTAATTGTCGTTCTGTCGATCATATAAGCATAATATGGTTAATAATATGAGTTAGATTGATAATAATAAGAGTAATAAGTATAGTAATTGTCGTTCTATCGATCATATAAGCATAATATGGCTCATAATATGAGTGAGATTGATAATAATAAGAGTAATAAGTATAGTAATTGTCGTTCTATCGATCATATAAGCATAATATGGTTAATAATATGAGTTAGATTGATAACAGGGAGTGTAATAAGAATAGTAATTGTCGTTCTGTCGATAATATAAGCATAATATGGCTAATAATATGAGTTAGATTGATAATAATGAGAGTAATGAGTATAGTAATTGTCGTTCTATCGATCATTTAAGCATAATATGGCTAATAATATGAGTTAGGTTGATAAAAATAAGAATAATAAGTATAGTAATTATCGTTCCTTCGATCACATAAGCATAACATGGCTAATAATATGAGGTAATTGATAATAATAAGACTAATAAGTATAGTAGTTGTCGTTCTATCGATCATATAAGCATAATATGGCTAATAATATGAGTTAGATTGATAACAATAAGAGTAGTGAGTATAGTAATTGTCGTCCTATCGATCATATAAGCATAATATGGCTAATAGTATGAGTTAGATTGATAATAATAAGAGTAGTGAGTATAGTAATTGTCGTTCTATCGATCATATAAGCATAATATGGCTAATAATATGAGTTAGATTGATAATAATAAGAGTAATAAGTATAGTAATTGTCGTCCTATCGATCACATAAGCATAATATGGCTAATAATATGAGTTAATTGATAATGATAAGACTAATAAGTATAGTAATTGACGTCCTATCGATCATATAAGCATAATATGGCTAATAAAATGAGTTAGATTGATAATAATAAGAGTGATAAGTATAGTAATTATCGTTCCTTCGATCACATAAGCATAACATGGCTAATAATATGAGGTAATTGATAATAATAAGACTAATAAGTATAGTAGTTGTCGTTCTATCGATCATATTTGCATAATGTGGTTAATAATATGAGTTAGATTGATAATAATAAGAGTAATAAGTATAGTAATTGTCGTCCTATCGATCATATAAGCATAATATGGCTCATAATATGAGTGAGATTGATAATAATAAGAGTAATAAGTATAGTAATTGTCGTTCTATCGATCATATAAGCATAATATGGCTAATAATATGAGTTAGATTGATAATAATAAGAGTAATAAGTATAGTAATTATCGTTCTACCGATCATATAAGCATAATATGGTTAATAATATGAGTTAGATTGATAACAGGGAGTGTAATAAGAATAGTAATTGTCGTTCTGTCGATAATATAAGCATAATATGGCTAATAATATGAGTTAGATTGATAATAATGAGAGTAATGAGTATAGTAATTGTCGTTCTATCGATCATTTAAGCATAATATGGCTAATAATATGAGTTAGGTTGATAAAAATAAGAATAATAAGTATAGTAATTATCGTTCCTTCGATCATATAAGCATAACATGGCTAATAATATGAGGTAATTGATAATAATAAGACTAATAAGTATAGTAGTTGTCGTTCTATCGATCATATAACCATAATATGGCTAATAATATGAGTTAGATTGATAACAATAAGAGTAGTGAGTATAGTAATTGTCGTCCTATCGATCATATAAGCATAATATGGCTAATAATATGAGTTAGATTGATAATAATAATAGTAACAAGTATAGTAATTGTCGTCCTATCGACCATATAAGCATAATATGGCTAATAATATGAGTTAGATTGATAATAATAAGAGTAATGAGTATAGTAATTGTCGTTCTATCGATCATATTTGCATAATATGGTTAATAATATGAGTTAGATTGATAATAATAAGAGTAATAAGTATAGTAATTTTCGTCCTATCGATCATATAAGCATAATATGGCTAATAATATGAGTTAGATTGATAACAATAAGAGTAGTGAGTATAGTAATTGTCGTCCTATCGATCATATAAGCATAATATGGCTAATAATATGAGTTAGATTGATAATAATAAGAGTAATAAGTATAGTAATTGTCGTCCTATCGATCATATAAGCATAATATGGCTAATAATATGAGTTAGATTGATAATAATAAGAGTAATGAGTATAGTAATTGTCGTTATATCGATCATATAAGCATAGTATGGCTTATAATATGAGTTCGATTGATAATAATAAGAGCAATAAGTATAGTAATTGTCGTTCTATCGATCATATAAGCATAATATGACTAATAATATGAGTTAGATTGACAATAATAAGAGTCATAAGTATCGTAATTATCGTTCTACCGATCATATAAGCATAATATGGTTAATAATATGAGTTAGGTTGATAATAATAAGAGTTATAAGTATAGTAATTATCGTTCCTTCGATCACATAAGGATAATATGGCTAATAATATGAGTTAATTGATAATAATAAGAGTAATAAGTATAGTAATTGTCGTTCTATCGATCATATCTGCATAATATGGTTAATAATATGAGTTAGATTGATAATAATAAGAGTAATAAGTATAGTAATTGACGTCCTATCGATCATATAAGCATAATATGGCTAATAAAATGAGTTAGATTGATAATAATAAGAGTAATAAGTATAGTAATTGTCGTTCTGTCGATCATATAAGCATAATATGGTTAATAATATGAGTTAGATTGATAATAATAAGAGTAATAAGTATAGTAATTGTCGTTCTATCGATCATATAAGCATAATATGGCTCATAATATGAGTGAGATTGATAATAATAAGAGTAATAAGTATAGTAATTGTCGTTCTATCGATCATATAAGCATAATATGGCTAATAATATGAGTTAGATTGATAACAATAAGAGTAATAAGTATAGTAATTATCGTTCTACCGATCATATAAGCATAATATGGTTAATAATATGAGTTAGATTGATAACAGTGAGTGTAATAAGAATAGTAATTGTCGTTCTGTCGATAATATAAGCATAATATGGCTAATAATATGAGTTAGATTGATAATAATGAGAGTAATGAGTATAGTAATTGTCGTTCTATCGATCATTTAAGCATAATATGGCTAATAATATGAGTTAGGTTGATAAAAATAAGAATAATAAGTATAGTAATTATCGTTCCTTCGATCACATAAGCATAACATGGCTAATAATATGAGGTAATTGATAAGAATAAGACTAATAAGTATAGTAGTTGTCGTTCTATCGATCATATAAGCATAATATGGCTAATAATATGAGTTAGATTGATAACAATAAGAGTAGTGAGTATAGTAATTGTCGTCCTATCGATCATATAAGCATAATATGGCTAATAGTATGAGTTAGATTGATAATAATAAGAGTAATAAGTATAGTAATTGTCGTTCTATCGATCATATAAGCATAATATGTCTCATAATATGAGTGAGATTGATAATAATAAGAGTAATAAGTATAGTAATTGTCGTTCTATCGATCATATAAGCATAATATGGCTAATAATATGAGTTAGATTGATAATAATAAGAGTAATAAGTATAGTAATTATCGTTCTACCGATCATATAAGCATAATATGGTTAATAATATGAGTTAGATTGATAACAGGGAGTGTAATAAGAATAGTGATTGTCGTTCTGTCGATAATATAAGCATAATATGGCTAATAATATGAGTTAGATTGATAATAATGAGAGTAATGAGTATAGTAATTGTCGTTCTATCGATCATTTAAGCATAATATGGCTAATTATATGAGTTAAGTTGATAAAAATAAGAATAATAAGTATAGTAATTATCGTTCCTTCGATCGCATAAGCATAACATGGCTAATAATATGAGGTAATTGATAATAATAAGACTAATAAGTATAGTAGTTGTCGTTCTATCGATCATATAAGCATAATATGGCTAATAATATGAGTTAGATTGATAACAATAAGAGTAGTGAGTATAGTAATTGTCGTCCTATCGATCATATAAGCATAATATGGCTAATAGTATGAGTTAGATTGATAATAATAAGAGTAGTTAGTATAGTAATTTTCGTTCTATCGATCATATAAGCATAATATGGCTAATAATATGAGTTAGATTGATAATAATAAGAGTAATAAGTATAGTAATTGTCGTTCTATCGATCATATAAGCATAATATGGCTCATAATATGAGTGAGATTGATAATGATAAGAGTAATAAGTATAGTAATTGTCGTTCTATCGATCATATAAGCATAATATGGCTAATAATATGAGTTAGATTGATAACAATAAGAGTAATAAGTATAGTAATTATCGTTCTACCGATCATATAAGCATAATATGGTTAATAATATGAGTTAGATTGATAACAGCGAGTGTAATAAGAATAGTAATTGTCGTTCTGTCGATAATATAAGCATAATATGGCTAATAATATGAGTTAGATTGATAATAATGAGAGTAATGAGTATAGTAATTGTCGTTCTATCGATCATTTAAGCATAATATGGCTAATAATATGAGTTAGGTTGATAAAAATAAGAATAATAAGTATAGTAATTATCGTTCCTTCGATCACATAAGCATAACATGGCTAATAATATGAGGTAATTGATAAGAATAAGACTAATAAGTATAGTAGTTGTCGTTCTATCGATCATATAAGCATAATATGGCTAATAATATGAGTTAGATTGATAACAATAAGAGTAGTGAGTATAGTAATTGTCGTCCTATCGATCATATAAGCATAATGTGGCTAATAGTATGAGTTAGATTGATAATAATAAGAGTAGTTAGTATAGTAATTTTCGTTCTATCGATCATATAAGCATAATATGGCTAATAATATGAGTTAGATTGATAATAATAAGAGTAATAAGTATAGAAATTGTCGTCCTATCGATCACATAAGCATAATATGGCTAATAATATGAGTTAATTGATAATGATAAGACTAATAAGTATAGTAATTGTCGTTCTATCGATCATATAAGCATAATATGGTTAATAATATGAGTTAGATTGATAATAATAAGAGTAATAAGTATAGTAATTGACGTCCTATCGATCATATAAGCATAATATGGCTAATAATATGAGTTAGATTGATAATAATAAGAGTGATAAGTATAGTAATTATCGTTCCTTCGATCACATAAGCATAACATGGCTAATAAAATGAGGTAATTGATAATAATAAGACTAATAAGTATAGTAGTTGTCGTTCTATCGATCATATAAGCATAATATGGCTAATAATATGAGTTAGATTGATAACAATAAGAGTAGTGAGTATAGTAATTGTCGTCCTATCGATCATATAAGCATAATATGGCTAATAGTATGAGTTAGATTGATAATAATAAGAGTAGTGAGTATAGTAATTGTCGTTCTATCGATCATATAAGCATAATATGGTTAATAATATGAGTTAGATTGATAATAATAAGAGTAATAAGTATAGTAATTGACGTCCTATCGATCATATAAGCATAATATGGCTAATAATATGAGTTAGATTGATAATAATAAGAGTAATAAGTATAGTAATTGCCGTCCTAAAGATCATATAAGCATAATATGGCTCATAATATGAGTGAGATTGATAATAATAAGAGTAATAAGTATAGTAATTGTCGTTCTATCGATCATATAAGCATAATATGGTTAATAATATGAGTTAGATTGATAATAATAAGAGTAATAAGTATAGTAATTGACGTCCTATCGATCATATAAGCATAATATGGCTAATAATATGAGTTAGATTGATAATAATAAGAGTAATAAGTATAGTAATTGCCGTCCTAAAGATCATATAAGCATAATATGGCTCATAATATGAGTGAGATTGATAATAATAAGAGTAATAAGTATAGTAATTGTCGTTCTATCGATCATATAAGCATAATATGGCTAATAATATGAGTTAGATTGATAATAATAAGAGCAATAAGTATAGTAATTATCGTTCTACCGATCATATAAGCATAATATGGTTAATAATATGAGTTAGATTGATAACAGGGAGTGTAATAAGAATAGTAATTGTCGTTCTGTCCATAATATAAGCATATGGCTAATAATATGAGTTAGATTGATAAAAATGAGAGTAATGAGTATAGTAATTGTCGTTCTATCGATCATTTAAGCTTAATATGGCTAATAATATGAGTTAGATTGATAATAATAAGAGTAATGGTTATAGTAATTGTCGTTCTATCGATCATTTAAGCATAATATGGCTAATAATATGAGTTAGGTTGATAAAAATAAGAATAATAAGTATAGTAATTATCGTTCCTTCGATCACATAAGCATAATATGGCTAATAATATGAGTTAATTGATAATAATAAGACTAATAAGTATAGTAGTTGTCGTTCTATCGATCATATAAGAATAACATGGCTAATAATATGAGTTAAATTGATAACAATAAGAGTAGTGAGTATAGTAATTGTCGTCCTATCGATCATATAAGCATAATATGGCTAATAATATGAGTAAGATTGATAATAATAAGAGTAACAAGTATAGTAATTTTCGTCCTATCGATCATATAAGCATAATATGGCTAATAATATGAGATCGATTGATAATAATAAGAGTAATGAGTATAGTAATTGTCGTTCTATCGATCATATAAGCATAATATGACTAATAATATGAGTTAGATTGATAATAATAAGAGTAGTGAGTAAAGTAATTGTCGTTCTATCGATCATATCTGCATAATATGGTTAATAATATGAGTTAGATTGATAATAGTGGGTGTAATAAGTGTAGTAATTGTCGTTCTGTCGATCATATAAGCATAATATGGCTAATAATATGAGTTAGATTGATAACAATAAGAGTAATAAGTATAGTAATTGTCGTTCTATCGATCACATAAGCATAATATGGCTAATAATATGAGTTAGATTGATAATAATAAGAGTAATAAGTATAGTAATTATCGTTCTTTCGATCACATAAGCATAATATGGCTAATAATATGAGTTAGATTGATAATAATAAGACTAATAAGTATAGTAATTGTCGTTCTATCGATCATATAAGCATAATATGGCTAATAGTATGCGTTAGATAGATAATAATAAGAGTAATAAGTATAGTAATTGCCGTTCTATCGACCACATAAGCATAATATGGCTAATAGTATGCGTTAGATTGATAATAATAAGAGTAATAAGTATAGTAATTGTCGTCCTATCGATCATATAACCATAATATAGCTAATAATATGCGTTAGATTGATAACAATAAGAGTAGTGAGTATAGTAATTGTCGTCCTATCGATCATATAAGCATAATATGGCTAATAATATGAGTTAGATTGATAACAATAAGAGTAATAAGTATAGTAATTGTCGTCCTATCGATCATATAAGCATAATATGGCTAATAATATGAGTTAGATTGATAATCATAAGAGTAATGAGTATAGTAATTGTCGTTATATCGATCATATAAGCATAGTATGGCTTATAATATGAGTTCGATTGATAATAATAAGAGCAATAAGTATAGTAATTGTCGTTCTATCGATCATATAAGCATAATATGACTAATAATATGAGTTAGATTGACAATAATAAGAGTCATAAGTATCGTAATTATCGTTCTACCGATCATATAAGCATAATATGGTTAATAATATGAGTTAGGTTGATAATAATAAGTGTTATAAGTATAGTAATTATCGTTCCTTCGATCACATAAGGATAATATGGCTAATAATATGAGTTAATTGATAATAATAAGAGTAATAAGTATAGTAATTGTCGTTCTATCGATCATATCTGCATAATATGGTTAATAATATGAGTTAGATTGATAATAATAAGAGTAATAAGTATAGTAATTGACGTCCTATCGATCATATAAGCATAATATGGCTAATAAAATGAGTTAGATTGATAATAATAAGAGTAATAAGTATAGTAATTGTCGTCCTATCGATCATATAAGCATAATATGGCTAATAATATGAGTTAGATTGATAATAATAAGACTAATAAGTATAGTAGTTGTCGTTCTATCGATCATATAAGCATAATATGGCTAATAATATGAGTTAGATTGATAACAATAAGAGTAGTGAGTATAGTAATTGTCGTCCTATCAATCATATAAGCATAATATGGCTAATAGTATGAGTTAGATTGATAATAATAAGAGTAGTGAGTATAGTAATTGTCGTTCTATCGATCATATAAGCATAATATGGCTAATAATATGAGTTAGATTGATAATAATAAGAGTAATAAGTATAGTAATTGTCGTCCTATCGATCACATAAGCATAATATGGCTAATAATATGAGTTAATTGATAATGATAAGACTAATAAGTATAGTAATTGTCGCCCTATCGATCATATAAGCATAATATGGCTAATAATATGAGTTAGATTGATAATAATAAGAGTAATAAGTATAGTAATTGTCGTTCTATCGATCATATTTGCATAATGTGGTTAATAATATGAGTTAGATTGATAATAATAAGAGTAATAAGTATAGTAATTGTCGTCCTATCGATCATATAAGCATAATATGGCTCATAATATGAGTGAGATTGATAATAATAAGAGTAATAAGTATAGTAATTGTCGTTCTATCGATCATATAAGCATAATATGGCTAATAATATGAGTTAGATTGATAATAATAAGAGTAATAAGTATAGTAATTATCGTTCTACCGATCATATAAGCATAATATGGTTAATAATATGAGTTAGATTGATAATAATGAGAGTAATGAGTATAGTAATTGTCGTTCTATCGATCATTTAAGCATAACATGGCTAATAATATGAGGTAATTGATAACAATAAGAGTAGTGAGTATAGTAATTGTCGTCCTATCGATCATATAAGCATAATATGGCTAATAATATGAGTTAGATTGATAATAATAAGAGTAATAAGTATAGTAATTGTCGTCCTATCGATCATATAAGCATAATATGGCTAATAATATGAGTTAGATTGATAATCATAAGAGTAATGAGTATAGTAATTGTCGTTATATCGATCATATAAGCATAGTATGGCTTATAATATGAGTTCGATTGATAATAATAAGAGCAATAAGTATAGTAATTGTCGTTCTATCGATCATATAAGCATAATATGACTAATAATATGAGTTAGATTGACAATAATAAGAGTCATAAGTATCGTAATTATCGTTCTACCGATCATATAAGCATAATATGGTTAATAATATGAGTTAGGTTGATAATAATAAGAGTTATAAGTATAGTAATTATCGTTCCTTCGATCACATAAGGATAATATGGCTAATAATATGAGTTAATTGATAATAATAAGAGTAATAAGTATAGTAATTGTCGTTCTATCGATCATATCTGCATAATATGGTTAATAATATGAGTTAGATTGATAATAATAAGAGTAATAAGTATAGTAATTGACGTCCTATCGATCATATAAGCATAATATGGCTAATAAAATGAGTTAGATTGATAATAATAAGAGTAATAAGTATAGTAATTGTCGTTCTGTCGATCATATAAGCATAATATGGTTAATAATATGAGTTAGATTGATAATAATAAGAGTAATAAGTATAGTAATTGTCGTTCTATCGATCATATAAGCATAATATGGCTCATTATATGAGTGAGATTGATAATAATAAGAGTAATAAGTATAGTAATTGTCGTTCTATCGATCATATAAGCATAATATGGCTAATAATATGAGTTAGATTGATAACAATAAGAGTAGTAAGTATAGTAATTATCGTTCTACCGATCATATAAGCATAATATGGTTAATAATATGAGTTAGATTGATAACAGCGAGTGTAATAAGAATAGTAATTGTCGTTCTGTCGATAATATAAGCATAGTATGGCTAATAATATGAGTTAGATTGATAATAATGAGAGTAATGAGTATAGTAATTGTCGTTCTATCGATCATTTAAGCATAATATGGCTAATAATATGAGTTAGGTTGATAAAAATAAGAATAATAAGTATAGTAATTATCGTTCCTTCGATCACATAAGCATAACATGGCTAATAATATGAGGTAATTGATAAGAATAAGACTAATAAGTATAGTAGTTGTCGTTCTATCGATCATATAAGCATAATATGGCTAATAATATGAGTTAGATTGATAACAATAAGAGTAGTGAGTATAGTAATTGTCGTCCTATCGATCATATAAGCATAATATGGCTAATAGTATGAGTTAGATTGATAATAATAAGAGTAATAAGTATAGTAATTGTCGTTCTATCGATCATATAAGCATAATATGTCTCATAATATGAGTGAGATTGATAATAATAAGAGTAATAAGTATAGTAATTGTCGTTCTATCGATCATATAAGCATAATATGGCTAATAATATGAGTTAGATTGATAATAATAAGAGTAATAAGTATAGTAATTATCGTTCTACCGATCATATAAGCATAATATGGTTAATAATATGAGTTAGATTGATAACAGGGAGTGTAATAAGAATAGTAATTGTCGTTCTGTCGATAATATAAGCATAATATGGCTAATAATATGAGTTAGATTGATAATAATGAGAGTAATGAGTATAGTAATTGTCGTTCTATCGATCATTTAAGCATAATATGGCTAATAATATGAGTTAGGTTGATAAAAATAAGAATAATAAGTATAGTAATTATCGTTCCTTCGATCACATAAGCATAACATGGCTAATAATATGAGGTAATTGATAATAATAAGACTAATAAGTATAGTAGTTGTCGTTCTATCGATCATATAAGCATAATATGGCTAATAATATGAGTTAGATTGATAACAATAAGAGTAGTGAGTATAGTAATTGTCGTCCTATCGATCATATAAGCATAATATGGCTAATAGTATGAGTTAGATTGATAATAATAAGAGTAGTTAGTATAGTAATTTTCGTTCTATCGATCATATAAGCATAATATGGCTAATAATATGAGTTAGATTGATAATAATAAGAGTAATAAGTATAGTAATTGTCGTTCTATCGATCATATAAGCATAATATGGCTCATAATATGAGTTAGATTGACAATAATAAGAGTCATAAGTATCGTAATTATCGTTCTACCGATCATATAAGCATAATATGGTTAATAATATGAGTTAGGTTGATAATAATAAGTGTTATAAGTATAGTAATTATCGTTCCTTCGATCACATAAGGATAATATGGCTAATAATATGAGTTAATTGATAATAATAAGAGTAATAAGTATAGTAATTGTCGTTCTATCGATCATATCTGCATAATATGGTTAATAATATGAGTTAGATTGATAATAATAAGAGTAATAAGTATAGTAATTGACGTCCTATCGATCATATAAGCATAATATGGCTAATAAAATGAGTTAGATTGATAATAATAAGAGTAATAAGTATAGTAATTGTCGTCCTATCGATCATATAAGCATAATATGGCTAATAATATGAGTTAGATTGATAATAATAAGACTAATAAGTATAGTAGTTGTCGTTCTATCGATCATATAAGCATAATATGGCTAATAATATGAGTTAGATTGATAACAATAAGAGTAGTGAGTATAGTAATTGTCGTCCTATCAATCATATAAGCATAATATGGCTAATAGTATGAGTTAGATTGATAATAATAAGAGTAGTGAGTATAGTAATTGTCGTTCTATCGATCATATAAGCATAATATGGCTAATAATATGAGTTAGATTGATAATAATAAGAGTAATAAGTATAGTAATTGTCGTCCTATCGATCACATAAGCATAATATGGCTAATAATATGAGTTAATTGATAATGATAAGACTAATAAGTATAGTAATTGTCGCCCTATCGATCATATAAGCATAATATGGCTAATAATATGAGTTAGATTGATAATAATAAGAGTAATAAGTATAGTAATTGTCGTTCTATCGATCATATTTGCATAATGTGGTTAATAATATGAGTTAGATTGATAATAATAAGAGTAATAAGTATAGTAATTGTCGTCCTATCGATCATATAAGCATAATATGGCTCATAATATGAGTGAGATTGATAATAATAAGAGTAATAAGTATAGTAATTGTCGTTCTATCGATCATATAAGCATAATATGGCTAATAATATGAGTTAGATTGATAATAATAAGAGTAATAAGTATAGTAATTATCGTTCTACCGATCATATAAGCATAATATGGTTAATAATATGAGTTAGATTGATAATAATGAGAGTAATGAGTATAGTAATTGTCGTTCTATCGATCATTTAAGCATAACATGGCTAATAATATGAGGTAATTGATAACAATAAGAGTAGTGAGTATAGTAATTGTCGTCCTATCGATCATATAAGCATAATATGGCTAATAATATGAGTTAGATTGATAATAATAAGAGTAATAAGTATAGTAATTGTCGTCCTATCGATCATATAAGCATAATATGGCTAATAATATGAGTTAGATTGATAATCATAAGAGTAATGAGTATAGTAATTGTCGTTATATCGATCATATAAGCATAGTATGGCTTATAATATGAGTTCGATTGATAATAATAAGAGCAATAAGTATAGTAATTGTCGTTCTATCGATCATATAAGCATAATATGACTAATAATATGAGTTAGATTGACAATAATAAGAGTCATAAGTATCGTAATTATCGTTCTACCGATCATATAAGCATAATATGGTTAATAATATGAGTTAGGTTGATAATAATAAGAGTTATAAGTATAGTAATTATCGTTCCTTCGATCACATAAGGATAATATGGCTAATAATATGAGTTAATTGATAATAATAAGAGTAATAAGTATAGTAATTGTCGTTCTATCGATCATATCTGCATAATATGGTTAATAATATGAGTTAGATTGATAATAATAAGAGTAATAAGTATAGTAATTGACGTCCTATCGATCATATAAGCATAATATGGCTAATAAAATGAGTTAGATTGATAATAATAAGAGTAATAAGTATAGTAATTGTCGTTCTGTCGATCATATAAGCATAATATGGTTAATAATATGAGTTAGATTGATAATAATAAGAGTAATGAGTATAGTAATTGTCGTTCTATCGATCATATAAGCATAATATGGCTCATTATATGAGTGAGATTGATAATAATAAGAGTAATAAGTATAGTAATTGTCGTTCTATCGATCATATAAGCATAATATGGCTAATAATATGAGTTAGATTGATAACAATAAGAGTAGTAAGTATAGTAATTATCGTTCTACCGATCATATAAGCATAATATGGTTAATAATATGAGTTAGATTGATAACAGCGAGTGTAATAAGAATAGTAATTGTCGTTCTGTCGATAATATAAGCATAATATGGCTAATAATATGAGTTAGATTGATAATAATGAGAGTAATGAGTATAGTAATTGTCGTTCTATCGATCATTTAAGCATAATATGGCTAATAATATGAGTTAGGTTGATAAAAATAAGAATAATAAGTATAGTAATTATCGTTCCTTCGATCACATAAGCATAACATGGCTAATAATATGAGGTAATTGATAAGAATAAGACTAATAAGTATAGTAGTTGTCGTTCTATCGATCATATAAGCATAATATGGCTAATAATATGAGTTAGATTGATAACAATAAGAGTAGTGAGTATAGTAATTGTCGTCCTATCGATCATATAAGCATAATATGGCTAATAGTATGAGTTAGATTGATAATAATAAGAGTAATAAGTATAGTAATTGTCGTTCTATCGATCATATAAGCATAATATGTCTCATAATATGAGTGAGATTGATAATAATAAGAGTAATAAGTATAGTAATTGTCGTTCTATCGATCATATAAGCATAATATGGCTAATAATATGAGTTAGATTGATAATAATAAGAGTAATAAGTATAGTAATTATCGTTCTACCGATCATATAAGCATAATATGGTTAATAATATGAGTTAGATTGATAACAGGGAGTGTAATAAGAATAGTAATTGTCGTTCTGTCGATAATATAAGCATAATATGGCTAATAATATGAGTTAGATTGATAATAATGAGAGTAATGAGTATAGTAATTGTCGTTCTATCGATCATTTAAGCATAATATGGCTAATAATATGAGTTAGGTTGATAAAAATAAGAATAATAAGTATAGTAATTATCGTTCCTTCGATCACATAAGCATAACATGGCTAATAATATGAGGTAATTGATAATAATAAGACTAATAAGTATAGTAGTTGTCGTTCTATCGATCATATAAGCATAATATGGCTAATAATATGAGTTAGATTGATAACAATAAGAGTAGTGAGTATAGTAATTGTCGTCCTATCGATCATATAAGCATAATATGGCTAATAGTATGAGTTAGATTGATAATAATAAGAGTAGTTAGTATAGTAATTTTCGTTCTATCGATCATATAAGCATAATATGGCTAATAATATGAGTTAGATTGATAATAATAAGAGTAATAAGTATAGTAATTGTCGTTCTATCGATCATATAAGCATAATATGGCTCATAATATGAGTGAGATTGATAATAATAAGAGTAATAAGTATAGTAATTGTCGTTCTATCGATCATATAAGCATAATATGGCTAATAATATGAGTTAGATTGATAACAATAAGAGTAATAAGTATAGTAATTATCGTTCTACCGATCATATAAGCATAATATGGTTAATAATATGAGTTAGATTGATAACAGCGAGTGTAATAAGAATAGTAATTGTCGTCCTGTCGATAATATAAGCATAATATGGCTAATAATATGAGTTAGATTGATAATAATGAGAGTAATGAGTATAGTAATTGTCGTTCTATCGATCATTTAAGCATAATATGGCTAATAATATGAGTTAGGTTGATAAAAATAAGAATAATAAGTATAGTAATTATCGTTCCTTCGATCACATAAGCATAACATGGCTAATAATATGAGGTAATTGATAATAATAAGACTAATAAGTATAGTAGTTGTCGTTCTATCGATCATATAAGCATAATATGGCTAATAATATGAGTTAGATTGATAACAATAAGAGTAGTGAGTATAGTAATTGTCGTCCTATCGATCATATAAGCATAATATGGTTAATGATATGAGTTAGATTGATAATAATAAGAATAATGAGTATAGTAATTGTCGTTCTATCGATCATATAACCATAATATGGCTAATAATATGAGTTAGATTGATGATAATAAGAGTAATGAGTATAGGAATTGTCGTACTATCGATCATATCTGCATAACATGGTTAATAATATGAGTTAGATTAATAATAGTAAGAGTAATGAGTATAGTAATTGTCGTTCTATCGATCATATATGCACAATATGGCCAATAATATGAGTTAGATTGATAATAATAAGAGTAATAAGTATAGTAATTGTCGTTCTATCGATCATATCTGCATAATATGGTTAATAATATGAGTTAGATTGATAATAATAAGAGGAAGAAGTATAGTAATTGTCGTTCTATCGGTCATATAACCATAATATGGCTAATAATATGAGTTAGATTGATAAAAGTGAGTGTAATAAGTATAGTAATTGTCGTTCTATCGATCATATAAGCATAATATGGCTAATGATATGAGTTAGATTGATTATAATTAGAGTAATAAGTATAGTAATTGTCGTTCTATCGATCATATAAGCACAATATGGCTAATGATATGAGTTAGATTGATAATAATGAGAGTAATGAGTATAGTAGTTGTCGTCCTATCGATCATATAAGCATAATATGGCTCATAATATGAGTTAGATTGTTAATAATAAGAGTAATAGGTATAGTAATTGTCGTTCTATCGGTCATATAACCACAATATGGCTAAGAATGTGAGTTAGATTGATAATAGTGTGTGCAATATGTATAGTAATTGTCGTTCTATCGATCATATCTGCATAACATGGTTAATAATATGAGTTAGATTGATAATAGTAAGAGTAGTGAGTATAGTAATTGTCGTTCTAGTGATCATATATGCACAATATGGCCAATAATATGAGTTAGATTGATAATAATATGAGTAATAAGTATAGTAATTGTCGTTCTATCGATCATATAAGCATAATATGGCTAATGATATGAGTTAGATTGATAATAATAAGAGTAATGAGTATAGTAATTGTCGTTCTATCGATCATATAACCATAATATGGCTAATAATATGAGTTAGATTGATAATAATAAGAGTAATGTGTATAGTAATTGTCGTACTATCGATCATATAAGCTTAATATGGCTAATAATATGAGTTAGATTGATAGTAATAAGAGTAATAAATATAGTAATTGTCGTTCTATCGATCATATAAGCATAATGTGGCTATTAATATGAGTTAGATTGATTATAATTAGAGTAATAAGTATAGTAATTGTCGTTCTATCGATCATATAAGCACAATATGGCTAATGATATGAGTTAGATTGATAATAATGAGAGTAATGAGTATAATAGTTGTCGTCCTATCGATCATATAAGCATAATATGGCTCATAATATGAGTTAGATTGTTAATAATAAGAGTAATAGGTATAGTAATTGTCGTTCTATCAGTTATATAACCACAATATGGCTAAGAATGTGAGTTAGATTGATAATAGTGTGTGCAATAAGTATAGTAATTGTCGTTCTATCGATCATATAAGCACAATATGGCTAATAATATGAGTTAGATTGATAATAATAAGAGTAATAAATATAGTAATTGTCGTTCTATCGATCATATAAGCATAATATGGTTAATGATATGAGTTAGATTGATAATAATAAGAATAATGAGTATAGTAATTGTCGTTCTATCGATCATATAACCATAATATGGCTAATAATATGAGTTAGATTGATGATAATAAGAGTAATGAGTATAGGAATTGTCGTACTATCGATCATATCTGCATAACATGGTTAATAATATGAGTTAGATTAATAATAGTAAGAGTAATGAGTATAGTAATTGTCGTTCTATCGATCATATATGCACAATATGGCCAATAATATGAGTTAGATTGATAATAATAAGAGTAATAAGTATAGTAATTGTCGTTCTATCGATCATATCTGCATAATATGGTTAATAATATGAGTTAGATTGATAATAATAAGAGGAAGAAGTATAGTAATTGTCGTTCTATCGGTCATATAACCATAATATGGCTAATAATATGAGTTAGATTGATAACAGTGAGTGTAATAAGTATAGTAATTGTCGTTCTATCGATCATATAAGCATAATATGCCTAATAATATGAGTTAGATTGATAATAATAAGAGTAATAAGTATAGTAATTGTCGTTCTATCGATCATATAAGCATAATATGGCTAATGATATGAGTTAGATTGATAATAATAAGAGTAATGAGTATAGTAATTGTCGTTCTATCGATCTTATAACCATAATATGGCTAATAATATGAGTTATATTGATAATAATAAGAGTAATGAGTAGAGTAATTGTCGTACTATCGATCATATAAGCTTAATATGGCTAATAATATGAGTTAGATTGATAATAATAAGAGTAATAAGTATAGTAATTGTCGTTCTATCGATCATATAAGCATAATATGGCTAATAATATGAGTTAGATTGATAACAGTGAGTGTAATAAGTATAGTAATTGTCGTTCTATCGATCATATAAGCATAATATGGCTATTAATATGAGTTAGATTGATTATAATTAGAGTAATAAGTATAGTAATATTCGTTCTATCGATCATATCTGCATAATATGGTTAATAATATGAGTTAGATTGATAACAGTGAGTGTAATAAGTATAGTAATTGTCGTTCTATCGATCATATAAGCATAATATGGCTAATAATATGAGTTAGATTGATAATAATAAGAGTAATAAGGATAGTAATTGTAGTTCTATCGATCATATCTGCATAACATGGTTAATAATATGAGTTAGATTGATAATAGTAAGAGTAATGAGTATAGTAATTGTCGTTCTATCGATCATATATGCACAATATGGCCAATAATATGAGTTAGATTGATAATAATATGAGTAATAAGTATAGTAATTGTCGTTCTATCGATCATATAAGCATAATATGGCTAATGATATGAGTTAGATTGATAATAATAAGAGTAATGAGTATAGTAATTGTCGTTCTATCGATCATATAACCATAATATGGCTAATAATATGAGTTAGATTGATAATAATAAGAGTAATGAGTATAGTAATTGTCGTACTATCGATCATATAAGCTTAATATGGCTAATAATATGAGTTAGATTGATAATAATAAGAGTAATAAATATAGTAATTGTCGTTCTATCGATCATATAAGCATAATGTGGCTATTAATATGAGTTAGATTGATTATAATTAGAGTAATAAGTATAGTAATTGTCGTTCTATCGATCATATAAGCACAATATGGCTAATGATATGAGTTAGATTGATAATAATGAGAGTAATGAGTATAATAGTTGTCGTCCTATCGATCATATAAGCATAATATGGCTCATAATATGAGTTAGATTGTTAATAATAAGAGTAATAGGTATAGTAATTGTCGTTCTATCAGTTATATAACCACAATATGGCTAAGAATGTGAGTTAGATTGATAATAGTGTGTGCAATAAGTATAGTAATTGTCGTTCTATCGATCATATAAGCACAATATGGCTAATAATATGAGTTAGATTGATAATAATAAGAGTAATAAATATAGTAATTGTCGTTCTATCGATCATATAAGCATAATATGGTTAATGATATGAGTTAGATTGATAATAATAAGAATAATGAGTATAGTAATTGTCGTTCTATCGATCATATAACCATAATATGGCTAATAATATGAGTTAGATTGATGATAATAAGAGTAATGAGTATAGGAATTGTCGTACTATCGATCATATCTGCATAACATGGTTAATAATATGAGTTAGATTAATAATAGTAAGAGTAATGAGTATAGTAATTGTCGTTCTATCGATCATATAAGCACAATATGGCTAATAATATGAGTTAGATTGATAATAATAAGAGTAATAAATATAGTAATTGTCGTTCTATCGATCATATAAGCATAATATGGTTAATGATATGAGTTAGATTGATAATAATAAGAATAATGAGTATAGTAATTGTCGTTCTATCGATCATATAACCATAATATGGCTAATAATATGAGTTAGATTGATGATAATAAGAGTAATGAGTATAGGAATTGTCGTACTATCGATCATATCTGCATAACATGGTTAATAATATGAGTTAGATTAATAATAGTAAGAGTAATGAGTATAGTAATTGTCGTTCTATCGATCATATATGCACAATATGGCCAATAATATGAGTTAGATTGATAATAATAAGAGTAATAAGTATAGTAATTGTCGTTCTATCGATCATATCTGCATAATATGGTTAATAATATGAGTTAGATTGATAATAATAAGAGGAAGAAGTATAGTAATTGTCGTTCTATCGGTCATATAACCATAATATGGCTAATAATATGAGTTAGATTGATAACAGTGAGTGTAATAAGTATAGTAATTGTCGTTCTATCGATCATATAAGCATAATGTGGCTAATGATATGAGTTAGATTGATACTAATAAGAGTAATAAGTATAGTAATTGTCGTTCTATCGATCATATAAGCATAATATGGTTAATGATATGAGTTAGATTGATAATAATAAGAATAATGAGTATAGTAATTGTCGTTCTATCGATCATATAACCATAATATGGCTAATAATATGAGTTAGATTGATGATAATAAGAGTAATGAGTATAGGAATTGTCGTACTATCGATCATATCTGCATAACATGGTTAATAATATGAGTTAGATTAATAATAGTAAGAGTAATGAGTATAGTAATTGTCGTTCTATCGATCATATATGCACAATATGGCCAATAATATGAGTTAGATTGATAATAATAAGAGTAATAAGTATAGTAATTGTCGTTCTATCGATCATATCTGCATAATATGGTTAATAATATGAGTTAGATTGATAATAATAAGAGGAAGAAGTATAGTAATTGTCGTTCTATCGGTCATATAACCATAATATGGCTAATAATATGAGTTAGATTGATAACAGTGAGTGTAATAAGTATAGTAATTGTCGTTCTATCGATCATATAAGCATAATATGCCTAATAATATGAGTTAGATTGATAATAATAAGAGTAATAAGTATAGTAATTGTCGTTCTATCGATCATATAAGCATAATATGGCTAATGATATGAGTTAGATTGATAATAATAAGAGTAATGAGTATAGTAATTGTCGTTCTATCGATCTTATAACCATAATATGGCTAATAATATGAGTTATATTGATAATAATAAGAGTAATGAGTAGAGTAATTGTCGTACTATCGATCATATAAGCTTAATATGGCTAATAATATGAGTTAGATTGATAATAATAAGAGTAATAAGTATAGTAATTGTCGTTCTATCGATCATATAAGCATAATATGGCTAATAATATGAGTTAGATTGATAACAGTGAGTGTAATAAGTATAGTAATTGTCGTTCTATCGATCATATAAGCATAATATGGCTATTAATATGAGTTAGATTGATTATAATTAGAGTAATAAGTATAGTAATATTCGTTCTATCGATCATATCTGCATAATATGGTTAATAATATGAGTTAGATTGATAACAGTGAGTGTAATAAGTATAGTAATTGTCGTTCTATCGATCATATAAGCATAATATGGCTAATAATATGAGTTAGATTGATAATAATAAGAGTAATAAGGATAGTAATTGTAGTTCTATCGATCATATCTGCATAACATGGTTAATAATATGAGTTAGATTGATAATAGTAAGAGTAATGAGTATAGTAATTGTCGTTCTATCGATCATATATGCACAATATGGCCAATAATATGAGTTAGATTGATAATAATATGAGTAATAAGTATAGTAATTGTCGTTCTATCGATCATATAAGCATAATATGGCTAATGATATGAGTTAGATTGATAATAATAAGAGTAATGAGTATAGTAATTGTCGTTCTATCGATCATATAACCATAATATGGCTAATAATATGAGTTAGATTGATAATAATAAGAGTAATGAGTATAGTAATTGTCGTACTATCGATCATATAAGCTTAATATGGCTAATAATATGAGTTAGATTGATAATAATAAGAGTAATAAATATAGTAATTGTCGTTCTATCGATCATATAAGCATAATGTGGCTATTAATATGAGTTAGATTGATTATAATTAGAGTAATAAGTATAGTAATTGTCGTTCTATCGATCATATAAGCACAATATGGCTAATGATATGAGTTAGATTGATAATAATGAGAGTAATGAGTATAATAGTTGTCGTCCTATCAATCATATAAGCATAATATGGCTCATAATATGAGTTAGATTGTTAATAATAAGAGTAATAGGTATAGTAATTGTCGTTCTATCAGTTATATAACCACAATATGGCTAAGAATGTGAGTTAGATTGATAATAGTGTGTGCAATAAGTATAGTAATTGTCGTTCTATCGATCATATAAGCACAATATGGCTAATAATATGAGTTAGATTGATAATAATAAGAGTAATAAATATAGTAATTGTCGTTCTATCGATCATATAAGCATAATATGGTTAATGATATGAGTTAGATTGATAATAATAAGAATAATGAGTATAGTAATTGTCGTTCTATCGATCATATAACCATAATATGGCTAATAATATGAGTTAGATTGATGATAATAAGAGTAATGAGTATAGGAATTGTCGTACTATCGATCATATCTGCATAACATGGTTAATAATATGAGTTAGATTAATAATAGTAAGAGTAATGAGTATAGTAATTGTCGTTCTATCGATCATATAAGCACAATATGGCTAATAATATGGAGTTAGATTGATAATAATAAGAGTAATAAATATAGTAATTGTCGTTCTATCGATCATATAAGCATAATATGGTTAATGATATGAGTTAGATTGATAATAATAAGAATAATGAGTATAGTAATTGTCGTTCTATCGATCATATAACCATAATATGGCTAATAATATGAGTTAGATTGATGATAATAAGAGTAATGAGTATAGGAATTGTCGTACTATCGATCATATCTGAATAACATGGTTAATAATATGAGTTAGATTAATAATAGTAAGAGTAATGAGTATAGTAATTGTCGTTCTATCGATCATATATGCACAATATGGCCCAATAATATGAGTTAGATTGATAATAATAAGAGTAATAAGTATAGTAATTGTCGTTCTATCGATCATATCTGCATAATATGGTTAATAATATGAGTTAGATTGATAATAATAAGAGGAAGAAGTATAGTAATTGTCGTTCTATCGGTCATATAACCATAATATGGCTAATAATATGAGTTATTGATAACAGTGAGTGTAATAAGTATAGTAATTGTCGTTCTATCGATCATATAAGCATAATGTGGCTAATGATATGAGTTAGATTGATACTAATAAGAGTAATAAGTATAGTAATTGTCGTTCTATCGGTCATATAACCACAATATGGCTAAGAATGTGAGTTAGATTGATAATAGTGTGTGCAATATGTATAGTAATTGTCGTTCTATCGATCATATAAGCACAATATGGCTAATAATATGAGTTAGATTGATAATAATAAGAGTAATAAGTATAGTAATTGTCGTTCTATCGATCATATAAGCATAATATGGCTAATGATATGAGTTAGATTGATAATAATAAGAATAATGAGTATAGTAATTGTCGTTCTATCGATCATATAACCATAATATGGCTAATAATATGAGTTAGATTGATGATAATAAGAGTAATGAGTATAGTAATTGTCGTACTATCGATCATATCTGCATAACATGGTTAATAATATGAGTTAGATTGATAATAGTAAGAGTAATGAGTATAATAATTGTCGTTCTATCGATTATATATGCACAATATGGCCAATAATATGAGTTAGATTGATAATAGTAAGAGTAATAAGTATAGTAATTGTCGTTCTATCGATCATATAAGCACAATATGGCTAATGATATGAGTTAGATTGATAATAATGAGAGTAATGAGTATAATAGTTGTCGTCCTATCGATCATATAAGCATAATATGGCTCATAATATGAGTTAGATTGTTAATAATAAGAGTAATAGGTATAGTAATTGTCGTTCTATCAGTTATATAACCACAATATGGCTAAGAATGTGAGTTAGATTGATAATAGTGTGTGCAATAAGTATAGTAATTGTCGTTCTATCGATCATATAAGCACAATATGGCTAATAATATGAGTTAGATTGATAATAATAAGAGTAATAAATATAGTAATTGTCGTTCTATCGATCATATAAGCATAATATGGTTAATGATATGAGTTAGATTGATAATAATAAGAATAATGAGTATAGTAATTGTCGTTCTATCGATCATATAACCATAATATGGCTAATAATATGAGTTAGATTGATGATAATAAGAGTAATGAGTATAGGAATTGTCGTACTATCGATCATATCTGCATAACATGGTTAATAATATGAGTTAGATTAATAATAGTAAGAGTAATGAGTATAGTAATTGTCGTTCTATCGATCATATATGCACAATATGGCCAATAATATGAGTTAGATTGATAATAATAAGAGTAATAAGTATAGTAATTGTCGTTCTATCGATCATATCTGCATAATATGGTTAATAATATGAGTTAGATTGATAATAATAAGAGGAAGAAGTATAGTAATTGTCGTTCTATCGGTCATATAACCATAATATGGCTAATAATATGAGTTAGATTGATAACAGTGAGTGTAATAAGTATAGTAATTGTCGTTCTATCGATCATATAAGCATAATATGCCTAATAATATGAGTTAGATTGATAATAATAAGAGTAATAAGTATAGTAATTGTCGTTCTATCGATCATATAAGCATAATATGGCTAATGATATGAGTTAGATTGATAATAATAAGAGTAATGAGTATAGTAATTGTCGTTCTATCGATCTTATAACCATAATATGGCTAATAATATGAGTTATATTGATAATAATAAGAGTAATGAGTAGAGTAATTGTCGTACTATCGATCATATAAGCTTAATATGGCTAATAATATGAGTTAGATTGATAATAATAAGAGTAATAAGTATAGTAATTGTCGTTCTATCGATCATATAAGCATAATATGGCTAATAATATGAGTTAGATTGATAACAGTGAGTGTAATAAGTATAGTAATTGTCGTTCTATCGATCATATAAGCATAATATGGCTATTAATATGAGTTAGATTGATTATAATTAGAGTAATAAGTATAGTAATATTCGTTCTATCGATCATATCTGCATAATATGGTTAATAATATGAGTTAGATTGATAACAGTGAGTGTAATAAGTATAGTAATTGTCGTTCTATCGATCATATAAGCATAATATGGCTAATAATATGAGTTAGATTGATAATAATAAGAGTAATAAGGATAGTAATTGTAGTTCTATCGATCATATCTGCATAACATGGTTAATAATATGAGTTAGATTGATAATAGTAAGAGTAATGAGTATAGTAATTGTCGTTCTATCGATCATATATGCACAATATGGCCAATAATATGAGTTAGATTGATAATAATATGAGTAATAAGTATAGTAATTGTCGTTCTATCGATCATATAAGCATAATATGGCTAATGATATGAGTTAGATTGATAATAATAAGAGTAATGAGTATAGTAATTGTCGTTCTATCGATCATATAACCATAATATGGCTAATAATATGAGTTAGATTGATAATAATAAGAGTAATGAGTATAGTAATTGTCGTACTATCGATCATATAAGCTTAATATGGCTAATAATATGAGTTAGATTGATAATAATAAGAGTAATAAATATAGTAATTGTCGTTCTATCGATCATATAAGCATAATGTGGCTATTAATATGAGTTAGATTGATTATAATTAGAGTAATAAGTATAGTAATTGTCGTTCTATCGATCATATAAGCATAATGTGGCTATTAATATGAGTTAGATTGATTATAATTAGAGTAATAAGTATAGTAATTGTCGTTCTATCGATCATATAAGCACAATATGGCTAATGATATGAGTTAGATTGATAATAATGAGAGTAATGAGTATAATAGTTGTCGTCCTATCGATCATATAAGCATAATATGGCTCATAATATGAGTTAGATTGTTAATAATAAGAGTAATAGGTATAGTAATTGTCGTTCTATCAGTTATATAACCACAATATGGCTAAGAATGTGAGTTAGATTGATAATAGTGTGTGCAATAAGTATAGTAATTGTCGTTCTATCGATCATATAAGCAGAATATGGCTAATAATATGAGTTAGATTGATAATAATAAGAGTAATAAATATAGTAATTGTCGTTCTATCGATCATATAAGCATAATATGGTTAATGATATGAGTTAGATTGATAATAATAAGAATAATGAGTATAGTAATTGTCGTTCTATCGATCATATAACCATAATATGGCTAATAATATGAGTTAGATTGATGATAATAAGAGTAATGAGTATAGGAATTGTCGTACTATCGATCATATCTGCATAACATGGTTAATAATATGAGTTAGATTAATAATAGTAAGAGTAATGAGTATAGTAATTGTCGTTCTATCGATCATATAAGCACAATATGGCTAATAATATGAGTTAGATTGATAATAATAAGAGTAATAAATATAGTAATTGTCGTTCTATCGATCATATAAGCATAATATGGTTAATGATATGAGTTAGATTGATAATAATAAGAATAATGAGTATAGTAATTGTCGTTCTATCGATCATATAACCATAATATGGCTAATAATATGAGTTAGATTGATGATAATAAGAGTAATGAGTATAGGAATTGTCGTACTATCGATCATATCTGCATAACATGGTTAATAATATGAGTTAGATTAATAATAGTAAGAGTAATGAGTATAGTAATTGTCGTTCTATCGATCATATATGCACAATATGGCCAATAATATGAGTTAGATTGATAATAATAAGAGTAATAAGTATAGTAATTGTCGTTCTATCGATCATATCTGCATAATATGGTTAATAATATGAGTGAGATTGATAATAATAAGAGGAAGAAGTATAGTAATTGTCGTTCTATCGGTCATATAACCATAATATGGCTAATAATATGAGTTAGATTGATAACAGTGAGTGTAATAAGTATAGTAATTGTCGTTCTATCGATCATATAAGCATAATGTGGCTAATGATATGAGTTAGATTGATACTAATAAGAGTAATAAGTATAGTAATTGTCGTTCTATCGGTCATATAACCATAATATGGCTAATAATATGAGTTAGATTGATAACAGTGAGTGTAATAAGTATAGTAATTGTCGTTCTATCGATCATATAAGCATAATATGGCTAATGATATGAGTTAGATTGATTATAATTAGAGTAATAAGTATAGTAATTGTCGTTCTATCGATCATATAAGCACAATATGGCTAATGATATGAGTTAGATTGATAATAATGAGAGTAATGAGTATAGTAGTTGTCGTCCTATCGATCATATAAGCATAATATGGCTCATAATATGAGTTAGATTGGTAATAATAAGAGTAATAGGTATAGTAATTGTCGTTCTATTGGTCATATAACCACAATATGGCTAAGAATGTGAGTTAGATTGATAATAGTGTGTGCAATATGTATAGTAATTGTCGTTCTATCGATCATATAAGCACAATATGGCTAATAATATGAGTTAGATTGATAATAATAAGAGTAATAAGTATAGTAATTGTCGTTCTATCGATCATATAAGCATAATATGGCTAATGATATGAGTTAGATTGATAATAATAAGAATAATGAGTATAGTAATTGTCGTTCTATCGATCATATAACCATAATATGGCTAATAATATGAGTTAGATTGATGATAATAAGAGTAATGAGTATAGTAATTGTCGTACTATCGATCATATCTGCATAACATGGTTAATAATATGAGTTAGATTGATAATAGTAAGAGTAATGAGTATAATAATTGTCGTTCTATCGATTATATATGCACAATATGGCCAATAATATGAGTTAGATTGATAATAATAAGAGTAATAAGTATAGTAATTGTCGTTCTATCGATCATATATGCACAATATAACCAATAATATTCTTTAGATTGATAATAATAAGAGTAATAGGTATAGTAATTGTCGTTCTATCGGTCATATAACCACAATATGGCTAAGAATGTGAGTTAGATTGATAATAGTGTGTGCAATATGTATAGTAATTGTCGTTCTATCGATCATATAAGCATAATATGGCTAATGATATGAGTTAGATTGATAATAACAAGAGTAATGAGTATAGTAATTGTCGTTCTATCGATCATATAACCATAATATGGCTAATAATATGAGTTAGATTGATAATAATAAGAGTAATGAGTATAGTAATTGTCGTACTATCGATCATATAAGCTTAATATGGCTAATAATATGAGTTAGATTGATAATAATAAGAGTAATAAGTATAGTAATTGTCGTTCTATCGATCATATAAGCATAATATGGCTAATAATATGAGTTAGATTGATAACAGTGAGTGTAATAAGTATAGTAATTGTCGTTCTATCGATCATATAAGCATAATATGGCTAATAATATGAGTTAGATTGATAATAATAAGAGTAATAAGGATAGTAATTGTAGTTCTATCGATCATATCTGCATAACATGGTTAATAATATGAGTTAGATTGATAATAGTAAGAGTAATGAGTATAGTAATTGTCGTTCTATCGATCATATATGCACAATATGGCCAATAATATGAGTTAGATTGATAATAATATGAGTAATAAGTATAGTAATTGTCGTTCTATCGATCATATAAGCATAATATGGCTAATGATATGAGTTAGATTGATAATAATAAGAGTAATGAGTATAGTAATTGTCGTTCTATCGATCATATAACCATAATATGGCTAATAATATGAGTTAGATTGATAATAATAAGAGTAATGAGTATAGTAATTGTCGTACTATCGATCATATAAGCTTAATATGGCTAATAATATGAGTTAGATTGATAATAAAAAGAGTAATAAATATAGTAATTGTCGTTCTATCGATCATATAAGCATAATATGGCTAATAATATGAGTTAGATTGATAATAATAAGAGTAATAAGTATAGTAATTGTCGTTCTATCGGTCATATAACCATAATATGGCTAATAATATGAGTTAGATTGATAACAGTGAGTGTAATAAGTATAGTAATTGTCGTTCTATCGATCATATAAGCATAATGTGGCTAATGATATGAGTTAGATTGATACTAATAAGAGTAATAAGTATAGTAATTGTCGTTCTATCGGTCATATAACCATAATATGGCTAATAATATGAGTTAGATTGATAACAGTGAGTGTAATAAGTATAGTAATTGTCGTTCTATCGATCATATAAGCATAATATGGCTAATGATATGAGTTAGATTGATTATAATTAGAGTAATAAGTATAGTAATTGTCGTTCTATCGATCATATAAGCACAATATGGCTAATGATATGAGTTAGATTGATAATAATGAGAGTAATGAGTATAGTAGTTGTCGTCCTATCGATCATATAAGCATAATATGGCTCATAATATGAGTTAGATTGGTAATAATAAGAGTAATAGGTATAGTAATTGTCGTTCTATCGGTCATATAACCACAATATGGCTAAGAATGTGAGTTAGATTGATAATAGTGTGTGCAATATGTATAGTAATTGTCGTTCTATCGATCATATAAGCACAATATGGCTAATAATATGAGTTAGATTGATAATAATAAGAGTAATAAGTATAGTAATTGTCGTTCTATCGATCATATAAGCATAATATGGCTAATGATATGAGTTAGATTGATAATAATAAGAATAATGAGTATAGTAATTGTCGTTCTATCGATCATATAACCATAATATGGCTAATAATATGAGTTAGATTGATGATAATAAGAGTAATGAGTATAGTAATTGTCGTACTATCGATCATATCTGCATAACATGGTTAATAATATGAGTTAGATTGATAATAGTAAGAGTAATGAGTATAATAATTGTCGTTCTATCGATTATATATGCACAATATGGCCAATAATATGAGTTAGATTGATAATAATAAGAGTAATAAGTATAGTAATTGTCGTTCTATCGATCATATATGCACAATATAACCAATAATATTCTTTAGATTGATAATAATAAGAGTAATAGGTATAGTAATTGTCGTTCTATCGGTCATATAACCACAATATGGCTAAGAATGTGAGTTAGATTGATAATAGTGTGTGCAATATGTATAGTAATTGTCGTTCTATCGATCATATAAGCATAATATGGCTAATGATATGAGTTAGATTGATAATAACAAGAGTAATGAGTATAGTAATTGTCGTTCTATCGATCATATAACCATAATATGGCTAATAATATGAGTTAGATTGATAATAATAAGAGTAATGAGTATAGTAATTGTCGTACTATCGATCATATAAGCTTAATATGGCTAATAATATGAGTTAGATTGATAATAATAAGAGTAATAAGTATAGTAATTGTCGTTCTATCGATCATATAAGCATAATATGGCTAATAATATGAGTTAGATTGATAACAGTGAGTGTAATAAGTATAGTAATTGTCGTTCTATCGATCATATAAGCATAATATGGCTAATAATATGAGTTAGATTGATAATAATAAGAGTAATAAGGATAGTAATTGTAGTTCTATCGATCATATCTGCATAACATGGTTAATAATATGAGTTAGATTGATAATAGTAAGAGTAATGAGTATAGTAATTGTCGTTCTATCGATCATATATGCACAATATGGCCAATAATATGAGTTAGATTGATAATAATATGAGTAATAAGTATAGTAATTGTCGTTCTATCGATCATATAAGCATAATATGGCTAATGATATGAGTTAGATTGATAATAATAAGAGTAATGAGTATAGTAATTGTCGTTCTATCGATCATATAACCATAATATGGCTAATAATATGAGTTAGATTGATAATAATAAGAGTAATGAGTATAGTAATTGTCGTACTATCGATCATATAAGCTTAATATGGCTAATAATATGAGTTAGATTGATAATAAAAAGAGTAATAAATATAGTAATTGTCGTTCTATCGATCATATAAGCATAATATGGCTAATAATATGAGTTAGATTGATAATAATAAGAGTAATAAGTATAGTAATTGTCGTTCTATCGGTCATATAACCATAATATGGCTAATAATATGAGTTAGATTGATAACAGTGAGTGTAATAAGTATAGTAATTGTCGTTCTATCGATCATATAAGCATAATATGCCTAATAATATGAGTTAGATTGATAATAATAAGAGTAATAAGTATAGTAATTGTCGTTCTATCGATCATATAAGCATAATATGGCTAATAATATGAGTTAGATTGATAATAATAAGAGTAATGAGTATAGTAATTGTCGTTCTATCGATCATATAACCATAATATGGCTAATAATATGAGTTAGATTGATAATAATAAGAGTAATGAGTATAGTAATTGTCGTACTATCGATCATATCTGCATAACATGGTTAATAATATGAGTTGGATTAATAATAGTAAGAGTAATGAGTATAGTAATTGTCGTTCTATCGATCATATAAGCATAATATGCCTAATAATATGAGTTAGATTGATAATAATAAGAGTAATAAGTATAGTAATTGTCCTTCTATCGATCATATAAGCATAATATGGCTAATAATGTGAGTTAGATTTATAATAGTGAGTGTAATAAGTATAGTAACTGTCGTTCTATCGATCATATAAGCACATTATGGCTAATGATATGAGTTAGATTGATAATAATAAGAGTAATAAGTATAGTAATTGTCGTTGTATCGATCATATAAGCATAATATGGCTAATAATATGAGTTAGATTGATAATAATAAGAGTAATAAGTATAGTAATTGTCGTTCTATCGATCATATAAGCACAATATGGCTAATGATATGAGTTAGATTGATAATAATTAGAGTAATGAGTATAGTAATTGTCGTTCTATCGATCATATAAGCATAATATGGCTAATAATATGAGTTAGATTGATAACAGTGAGTGTAATAAGTACAGTAATTGTAGTTCTATCGATCATATAAGCATAATGTGGCTATTAATATGAGTTAGATTGATTATGATTAGAGTAATAAGGTTAGTAATTGTCGTTCTATCGGTCATATAACCACAATATGGCTAATAATGTGAGTTAGATTTATAATAGTGAGTGTAATAGGTATAGTAATTGTCGTTCTATCGATCATACAAGCACAATATGGCTAATGATATGAGTTAGATTGATAATAATTAGAGTAATGAGTATAGTAATTGTAGTTCTGTCGATCATATAAGCATGCTATGGCTAATAATATGAGTTAGATTGATAATAGTAAGAGTAATAGGGATAGTAATTGTCGTTCTATCGATCATATATGCATAACATGGTTAATAATATGAGTTAGATTGATAATAGTAAGAGTAATGAGTATAGTAATTGTCGTTCTATCGATCATATATGCACAATATGGCCAATAATATGAGTTAGATTGATAATAATAAGAGTAATAAGTATAGTAATTGTCGTTCTATCGATCATATCTGCATAATATGGTTAATAATATGAGTTAGATTGATAATAATAAGAGTAATAAGTATAGTAATTGTCGTTCTATCGATCATATAAGCATAATATGGCTAATGATATGAGTTAGATTGATAATAATAAGAGTAATGAGTATAGTAATTGTCGTTCTATCGATCATATAACCATAATATGGCTAATAATATGAGTTAGATTGATAATAATAAGAGTAATGAGTATAGTAATTGTCGTACTATCGATCATATCTGCATAACATGGTTAATAATATGAGTTAGATTAATAATAGTAAGAGTAATGAGTATAGTAATTGTCGTTCTATCGATCATATAAGCATAATATGCCTAATAATATGAGTTAGATTTATAATAGTGAGTGTAATAAGTATAGTAATTGTCGTTCTATCGATCATATAAGCACAATATGGCTAATGATATGAGTTAGATTGATAATAATTAGAGTAATGAGTATAGTAGTTGTCGTTCTATCGATCATATAAGCATAATATGGCTAATAATATGAGTTAGATGGATAACAATAAGAGTAATAAGTATAGTAATTGTCGTTCTATCGATCATATAAGCATAATGTGGCTAATGATATGAGTTAGATTGATAATAATTAGAGTAACGAGTATAGTAATTGTCGTTCTATCGATCATATAACCATAATATGGCTAATAATATGAGTTAGATTGATAATAATAAGAGTAATGAGTATAGTAATTGTCGTTCTATCGATCATATAAGCATAATATGGCTAATAATATGAGTTAGATTGATAATAATAAGAGTAATGCGTATAGTAATTGTCGTTCTATCGATCATATCTGCATAATATGGTTAACAATATGAGTGAGATTGATAATAGTGAGTGTAGCAAGTATAGTATTTGTCGTTCTATCGATCATATAAGCATAATATGGCTAATAATATGAGTTAGATTGATAATAATGAGAGTAATGAGTATAGTAGTTGTCGTCCTATCGATCATATAAGCATAATATGGCTCATAATATGAGTTAGATTGTTTATAATAAGAGTAATAAGTACAGTAATTGTAGTTCAATCGATCATATAAGCATAATGTGGCTACTAATATGAGTTAGATTGATTATAATTAGAGTAATAAGGTTAGTAATTGTCGCTCTATCGGTCATATAACCACAATATGGCTAATAATGTGAGTTAGATTTATAATAGTGAGTGTAATAAGTATAGTAATTGTCGTTCTATCGATCATATAAGCATAATGTGGCTAATGATATGAGTTAGATTGATAATAATTAGAGTAATGAGTATAGTAATTGTCGTTCTATCGATCATATAACCATAATATGGCTATTAATATGAGTTAGATTGATAATAATAAGAGTAATGAGTATAGTAATTGTCGTTCTACCGATCATATAAGCATAATATGGCTAATAATATGAGTTAGATTGATAATAATAAGAGTAATAAGTATAGTAATTGTCGTTCTATCGATCATATCTGCATAATATGGTTAGTAATATGAGTTAGATTGATAATAATAAGAGTAATAAGTATAGTAATTGTCGTTCTATCGGACATATAACCATAATATGGCTAATAATATGAGTTAGATTGATAATAATAAGAGTAATGAGTATAGTAGTTGTCGTGCTATCGATCATATAAGCATAATATGGATAATAATATGAGTTAGATTGATAATAATAAGAGTAATAAGTATAGTAATTGTCGTTCTATCGATCATATAAGCATAATATGACTAATAATATGAGTTAGATTGATAACAGTGAGTGTAATAAGTATAGTAATTGTCGTTCTGTCGATCATATAAGCATAATATGGCTAATAATATGAGTTAGATTGATAATAATAAGAGTAATGCGTATAGTAATTGTCGTTCTATCGATCATATCTGCATAATATGGTTAATAATATGAGTGAGATTGATAATAGTGAGTGTAGCAAGTATAGTATTTGTCGTTCTATCGATCATATAAGCACAATATGGCTAATAATATGAGTTAGATTGATAATAATGAGAGTAATGAGTATAGTAGTTGTCGTCCTATCGATCATATAAGCATAATATGGCTCATAATATGAGTTAGATTGTTTATAATAAGAGTAATAAGTACAGTAATTGTAGTTCAATCGATCATATAAGCATAATGTGGCTACTAATATGAGTTAGATTGATTATAATTAGAGTAATAAGGTTAGTAATTGTCGCTCTATCGGTCATATAACCACAATATGGCTAATAATGTGAGTTAGATTTATAATAGTGAGTGTAATAAGTATAGTAATTGTCGTTCTATCGATCATATAAGCACAATATGGCTAATGATATGAGTTAGATAGATAATAATTAGAGTAATGAGTATAGTAATTGTAGTTCTATCGATCATATAAGCATGCTATGGCTAATAATATGAGTTAGATTGACAATAGTAAGAGTAATAGGGATAGTAATTGTCGTTCTATCGATCATATATGCATAACATGGTTAATAATATGAGTTAGATTGATAATAGTAAGAGTAATGAGTATAGTAATTGTCGTTCTATCGATCATATATGCACAATATGGCCAATAATATGAGTTAGATTGATAATATTAAGAGTAATAAGTATAGTAATTGTCGTTCTATCGATCATATCTGCATAATATGGTTAATAATATGAGTTAGATTGATAATAATAAGTGTAATAAGTATAGTAATTGTCGTTCTATCGGTCATATAACCATAATATGGCTAATAATATGAGTTAGATTGATAACAGTGAGTGTAATAAGTATAGTAATTGTCGTTCTATCGATCATATAAGCATAATATGCCTAATAATATGAGTTAGATTGATAATAATAAGAGTAGTAAGTATAGTAATTGTCGTTCTATCGATCATATAAGCATAATATGGCTAATGATATGAGTTAGATTGAGAATAATAAGAGTAATGAGTATAGTAATTGTCGTTCTATCGATCATATAACCATAATATGGCTAATAATATGAGTTAGATTGATAATAATAAGAGTAATGAGTATAGTAATTGTCGTACTATCGATCATATCTGCATAACATGGTTAATAATATGAGTTAGATTGATAATAGTAGGAGTAATGAGTATAGTAATTGTCGTTCTATCGATTATATATGCACAATATGGCCAATAATATGAGTTAGATTGATAATAATAAGAGTAATAAGTATAGTAATTGTCGTTCTATCGATCATATATGCACAATATAACAAATAATATGAGTTAGATTGATAATAATAAGAGTAATTAGTATAGCAATTGTCGTTCTATCGATCATATCTGCATAATATGGTTAATAATATGAGTTAGATTGATACTAATAAGAGTAATAAGTATAGTAATTGTCGTTCTATCGGTCATATAACCATAATATGGCTAATAATATGAGTTAGATTGATAACAGTGAGTGTAATAAGTATAGTAATTGTCGTTCTATCGATCATATAAGCATAATATGCCTAATAATATGAGTTAGATTGATAATAATAAGAGTAATAAGTATAGTAATTGTCGTTCTATCGATCATATAAGCATAATATGGCTAATGATATGAGTTAGATTGATAATAATAAGAGTAATGAGTATAGTAATTGTCGTTCTATCGATCTTATAACCATAATATGGCTAATAATATGAGTTATATTGATAATAATAAGAGTAATGAGTATAGTAATTGTCGTACTATCGATCATATAAGCTTAATATGGCTAATAATATGAGTTAGATTGATAATAATAAGAGTAATAAGTATAGTAATTGTCGTTCTATCGATCATATAAGCATAATATGGCTAATAATATGAGTTAGTTTGATAACAGTGAGTGTAATAAGTATAGTAATTGTCGTTCTATAGATCATATAAGCATGATATGGCTATTAATATGAGTTAGATTGATTATAATTAGAGTAATAAGTATAGTAATTGTCGTTCTATCGATCATATCTGCATAATATGGTTAATAATATGAGTTAGATAGATAATAATAAGAGTAATGAGTATAGTAGTCGTCGTCCTATCGATCATATAAGCATAATATGGCTCATAATATGAGTTAGATTGATAATAATAAGAGTAAGAAGTATAGTAATTGTCGTTCTATCGGTCATATAACCATAATATGGCTAATAATGTGAGTTAGATTGATAATAGTGAGTGCAATAAGTATAGTAATTGTCGTTCTATCGATCATATAAGCACAATATGGCTAATAATATGAGTTAGATTGATAATAATAAGAGTAATAAGTACAGTAATTGTAGTTCTATCGATCATATAAGCATAATGTGGCTATTAATATGAGTTAGATTGATTATAATTAGAGTAATAAGGTTAGTAATTGTCGCTCTATCGGTCATATAACCACAATATGGCTAAGAATGTGAGTTAGATTGATAATAGTGTGTGCAATATGTATAGTAATTGTCGTTCTATCGATCATATAAGCACAATATGGCTAATAATATGAGTTAGATTGATAATAATAAGAGTAATAAGTATAGTAATTGTCGTTCTATCGATCATATAAGCATAATATGGCTAATGATATGAGTTAGATTGATAATAATAAGAATAATGAGTATAGTAATTGTCGTTCTATCGATCATATAACCATAATATGGCTAATAATATGAGTTAGATTGATGATAATAAGAGTAATGAGTATAGTAATTGTCGTACTATCGATCATATCTGCATAACATGGTTAATAATATGAGTTAGATTGATAATAGTAAGAGTAATGAGTATAATAATTGTCGTTCTATCGATTATATATGCACAATATGGCCAATAATATGAGTTAGATTGATAATAGTAAGAGTAATAAGTATAGTAATTGTCGTTCTATCGATCATATAAGCACAATATGGCTAATGATATGAGTTAGATTGATAATAATGAGAGTAATGAGTATAATAGTTGTCGTCCTATCGATCATATAAGCATAATATGGCTCATAATATGAGTTAGATTGTTAATAATAAGAGTAATAGGTATAGTAATTGTCGTTCTATCAGTTATATAACCACAATATGGCTAAGAATGTGAGTTAGATTGATAATAGTGTGTGCAATAAGTATAGTAATTGTCGTTCTATCGATCATATAAGCACAATATGGCTAATAATATGAGTTAGATTGATAATAATAAGAGTAATAAATATAGTAATTGTCGTTCTATCGATCATATAAGCATAATATGGTTAATGATATGAGTTAGATTGATAATAATAAGAATAATGAGTATAGTAATTGTCGTTCTATCGATCATATAACCATAATATGGCTAATAATATGAGTTAGATTGATGATAATAAGAGTAATGAGTATAGGAATTGTCGTACTATCGATCATATCTGCATAACATGGTTAATAATATGAGTTAGATTAATAATAGTAAGAGTAATGAGTATAGTAATTGTCGTTCTATCGATCATATATGCACAATATGGCCAATAATATGAGTTAGATTGATAATAATAAGAGTAATAAGTATAGTAATTGTCGTTCTATCGATCATATCTGCATAATATGGTTAATAATATGAGTTAGATTGATAATAATAAGAGGAAGAAGTATAGTAATTGTCGTTCTATCGGTCATATAACCATAATATGGCTAATAATATGAGTTAGATTGATAACAGTGAGTGTAATAAGTATAGTAATTGTCGTTCTATCGATCATATAAGCATAATATGCCTAATAATATGAGTTAGATTGATAATAATAAGAGTAATAAGTATAGTAATTGTCGTTCTATCGATCATATAAGCATAATATGGCTAATGATATGAGTTAGATTGATAATAATAAGAGTAATGAGTATAGTAATTGTCGTTCTATCGATCTTATAACCATAATATGGCTAATAATATGAGTTATATTGATAATAATAAGAGTAATGAGTAGAGTAATTGTCGTACTATCGATCATATAAGCTTAATATGGCTAATAATATGAGTTAGATTGATAATAATAAGAGTAATAAGTATAGTAATTGTCGTTCTATCGATCATATAAGCATAATATGGCTAATAATATGAGTTAGATTGATAACAGTGAGTGTAATAAGTATAGTAATTGTCGTTCTATCGATCATATAAGCATAATATGGCTATTAATATGAGTTAGATTGATTATAATTAGAGTAATAAGTATAGTAATATTCGTTCTATCGATCATATCTGCATAATATGGTTAATAATATGAGTTAGATTGATAACAGTGAGTGTAATAAGTATAGTAATTGTCGTTCTATCGATCATATAAGCATAATATGCCTAATAATATGAGTTAGATTGATAATAATAAGAGTAATAAGTATAGTAATTGTCGTTCTATCGATCATATAAGCATAATATGGCTAATGATATGAGTTAGATTGATAATAATAAGAGTAATGAGTATAGTAATTGTCGTTCTATCGATCTTATAACCATAATATGGCTAATAATATGAGTTATATTGATAATAATAAGAGTAATGAGTAGAGTAATTGTCGTACTATCGATCATATAAGCTTAATATGGCTAATAATATGAGTTAGATTGATAATAATAAGAGTAATAAGTATAGTAATTGTCGTTCTATCGATCATATAAGCATAATATGGCTAATAATATGAGTTAGATTGATAACAGTGAGTGTAATAAGTATAGTAATTGTCGTTCTATCGATCATATAAGCATAATATGGCTATTAATATGAGTTAGATTGATTATAATAAGAGTAATAAATATAGTAATTGTCGTTCTATCGATCATATAAGCATAATGTGGCTATTAATATGAGTTAGATTGATTATAATTAGAGTAATAAGTATAGTAATTGTCGTTCTATCGATCATATAAGCATAATGTGGCTATTAATATGAGTTAGATTGATTATAATTAGAGTAATAAGTATAGTAATTGTCGTTCTATCGATCATATAAGCACAATATGGCTAATGATATGAGTTAGATTGATAATAATGAGAGTAATGAGTATAATAGTTGTCGTCCTATCGATCATATAAGCATAATATGGCTCATAATATGAGTTAGATTGTTAATAATAAGAGTAATAGGTATAGTAATTGTCGTTCTATCAGTTATATAACCACAATATGGCTAAGAATGTGAGTTAGATTGATAATAGTGTGTGCAATAAGTATAGTAATTGTCGTTCTATCGATCATATAAGCAGAATATGGCTAATAATATGAGTTAGATTGATAATAATAAGAGTAATAAATATAGTAATTGTCGTTCTATCGATCATATAAGCATAATATGGTTAATGATATGAGTTAGATTGATAATAATAAGAATAATGAGTATAGTAATTGTCGTTCTATCGATCATATAACCATAATATGGCTAATAATATGAGTTAGATTGATGATAATAAGAGTAATGAGTATAGGAATTGTCGTACTATCGATCATATCTGCATAACATGGTTAATAATATGAGTTAGATTAATAATAGTAAGAGTAATGAGTATAGTAATTGTCGTTCTATCGATCATATAAGCACAATATGGCTAATAATATGAGTTAGATTGATAATAATAAGAGTAATAAATATAGTAATTGTCGTTCTATCGATCATATAAGCATAATATGGTTAATGATATGAGTTAGATTGATAATAATAAGAATAATGAGTATAGTAATTGTCGTTCTATCGATCATATAACCATAATATGGCTAATAATATGAGTTAGATTGATGATAATAAGAGTAATGAGTATAGGAATTGTCGTACTATCGATCATATCTGCATAACATGGTTAATAATATGAGTTAGATTAATAATAGTAAGAGTAATGAGTATAGTAATTGTCGTTCTATCGATCATATATGCACAATATGGCCAATAATATGAGTTAGATTGATAATAATAAGAGTAATAAGTATAGTAATTGTCGTTCTATCGATCATATCTGCATAATATGGTTAATAATATGAGTGAGATTGATAATAATAAGAGGAAGAAGTATAGTAATTGTCGTTCTATCGGTCATATAACCATAATATGGCTAATAATATGAGTTAGATTGATAACAGTGAGTGTAATAAGTATAGTAATTGTCGTTCTATCGATCATATAAGCATAATGTGGCTAATGATATGAGTTAGATTGATACTAATAAGAGTAATAAGTATAGTAATTGTCGTTCTATCGGTCATATAACCATAATATGGCTAATAATATGAGTTAGATTGATAACAGTGAGTGTAATAAGTATAGTAATTGTCGTTCTATCGATCATATAAGCATAATATGGCTAATGATATGAGTTAGATTGATTATAATTAGAGTAATAAGTATAGTAATTGTCGTTCTATCGATCATATAAGCACAATATGGCTAATGATATGAGTTAGATTGATAATAATGAGAGTAATGAGTATAGTAGTTGTCGTCCTATCGATCATATAAGCATAATATGGCTCATAATATGAGTTAGATTGATAATAATAAGAGTAAGAAGTATAGTAATTGTCGTTCTATCGGTCATATAACCATAATATGGCTAATAATGTGAGTTAGATTGATAATAGTGAGTGCAATAAGTATAGTAATTGTCGTTCTATCGATCATATAAGCACAATATGGCTAATAATATGAGTTAGATTGATAATAATAAGAGTAATAAGTACAGTAATTGTAGTTCTATCGATCATATAAGCATAATGTGGCTATTAATATGAGTTAGATTGATTATAATTAGAGTAATAAGGTTAGTAATTGTCGCTCTATCGGTCATATAACCACAATATGGCTAAGAATGTGAGTTAGATTGATAATAGTGTGTGCAATATGTATAGTAATTGTCGTTCTATCGATCATATAAGCACAATATGGCTAATAATATGAGTTAGATTGATAATAATAAGAGTAATAAGTATAGTAATTGTCGTTCTATCGATCATATAAGCATAATATGGCTAATGATATGAGTTAGATTGATAAAAATAAGAATAATGAGTATAGTAATTGTCGTTCTATCGATCATATAACCATAATATGGCTAATAATATGAGTTAGATTGATGATAATAAGAGTAATGAGTATAGTAATTGTCGTACTATCGATCATATCTGCATAACATGGTTAATAATATGAGTTAGATTGATAATAGTAAGAGTAATGAGTATAATAATTGTCGTTCTATCGATTATATATGCACAATATGGCCAATAATATGAGTTAGATTGATAATAGTAAGAGTAATAAGTATAGTAATTGTCGTTCTATCGATCATATAAGCACAATATGGCTAATGATATGAGTTAGATTGATAATAATGAGAGTAATGAGTATAATAGTTGTCGTCCTATCGATCATATAAGCATAATATGGCTCATAATATGAGTTAGATTGTTAATAATAAGAGTAATAGGTATAGTAATTGTCGTTCTATCAGTTATATAACCACAATATGGCTAAGAATGTGAGTTAGATTGATAATAGTGTGTGCAATAAGTATAGTAATTGTCGTTCTATCGATCATATAAGCACAATATGGCTAATAATATGAGTTAGATTGATAATAATAAGAGTAATAAATATAGTAATTGTCGTTCTATCGATCATATAAGCATAATATGGTTAATGATATGAGTTAGATTGATAATAATAAGAATAATGAGTATAGTAATTGTCGTTCTATCGATCATATAACCATAATATGGCTAATAATATGAGTTAGATTGATGATAATAAGAGTAATGAGTATAGGAATTGTCGTACTATCGATCATATCTGCATAACATGGTTAATAATATGAGTTAGATTAATAATAGTAAGAGTAATGAGTATAGTAATTGTCGTTCTATCGATCATATATGCACAATATGGCCAATAATATGAGTTAGATTGATAATAATAAGAGTAATAAGTATAGTAATTGTCGTTCTATCGATCATATCTGCATAATATGGTTAATAATATGAGTTAGATTGATAATAATAAGAGGAAGAAGTATAGTAATTGTCGTTCTATCGGTCATATAACCATAATATGGCTAATAATATGAGTTAGATTGATAACAGTGAGTGTAATAAGTATAGTAATTGTCGTTCTATCGATCATATAAGCATAATATGCCTAATAATATGAGTTAGATTGATAATAATAAGAGTAATAAGTATAGTAATTGTCGTTCTATCGATCATATAAGCATAATATGGCTAATGATATGAGTTAGATTGATAATAATAAGAGTAATGAGTATAGTAATTGTCGTTCTATCGATCTTATAACCATAATATGGCTAATAATATGAGTTATATTGATAATAATAAGAGTAATGAGTAGAGTAATTGTCGTACTATCGATCATATAAGCTTAATATGGCTAATAATATGAGTTAGATTGATAATAATAAGAGTAATAAGTATAGTAATTGTCGTTCTATCGATCATATAAGCATAATATGGCTAATAATATGAGTTAGATTGATAACAGTGAGTGTAATAAGTATAGTAATTGTCGTTCTATCGATCATATAAGCATAATATGGCTATTAATATGAGTTAGATTGATTATAATTAGAGTAATAAGTATAGTAATATTCGTTCTATCGATCATATCTGCATAATATGGTTAATAATATGAGTTAGATTGATAACAGTGAGTGTAATAAGTATAGTAATTGTCGTTCTATCGATCATATAAGCATAATATGGCTAATAATATGAGTTAGATTGATAATAATAAGAGTAATAAGGATAGTAATTGTAGTTCTATCGATCATATCTGCATAACATGGTTAATAATATGAGTTAGATTGATAATAGTAAGAGTAATGAGTATAGTAATTGTCGTTCTATCGATCATATATGCACAATATGGCCAATAATATGAGTTAGATTGATAATAATATGAGTAATAAGTATAGTAATTGTCGTTCTATCGATCATATAAGCATAATATGGCTAATGATATGAGTTAGATTGATAATAATAAGAGTAATGAGTATAGTAATTGTCGTTCTATCGATCATATAACCATAATATGGCTAATAATATGAGTTAGATTGATAATAATAAGAGTAATGAGTATAGTAATTGTCGTACTATCGATCATATAAGCTTAATATGGCTAATAATATGAGTTAGATTGATAATAATAAGAGTAATAAATATAGTAATTGTCGTTCTATCGATCATATAAGCATAATGTGGCTATTAATATGAGTTAGATTGATTATAATTAGAGTAATAAGTATAGTAATTGTCGTTCTATCGATCATATAAGCATAATGTGGCTATTAATATGAGTTAGATTGATTATAATTAGAGTAATAAGTATAGTAATTGTCGTTCTATCGATCATATAAGCACAATATGGCTAATGATATGAGTTAGATTGATAATAATGAGAGTAATGAGTATAATAGTTGTCGTCCTATCGATCATATAAGCATAATATGGCTCATAATATGAGTTAGATTGTTAATAATAAGAGTAATAGGTATAGTAATTGTCGTTCTATCAGTTATATAACCACAATATGGCTAAGAATGTGAGTTAGATTGATAATAGTGTGTGCAATAAGTATAGTAATTGTCGTTCTATCGATCATATAAGCAGAATATGGCTAATAATATGAGTTAGATTGATAATAATAAGAGTAATAAATATAGTAATTGTCGTTCTATCGATCATATAAGCATAATATGGTTAATGATATGAGTTAGATTGATAATAATAAGAATAATGAGTATAGTAATTGTCGTTCTATCGATCATATAACCATAATATGGCTAATAATATGAGTTAGATTGATGATAATAAGAGTAATGAGTATAGGAATTGTCGTACTATCGATCATATCTGCATAACATGGTTAATAATATGAGTTAGATTAATAATAGTAAGAGTAATGAGTATAGTAATTGTCGTTCTATCGATCATATAAGCACAATATGGCTAATAATATGAGTTAGATTGATAATAATAAGAGTAATAAATATAGTAATTGTCGTTCTATCGATCATATAAGCATAATATGGTTAATGATATGAGTTAGATTGATAATAATAAGAATAATGAGTATAGTAATTGTCGTTCTATCGATCATATAACCATAATATGGCTAATAATATGAGTTAGATTGATGATAATAAGAGTAATGAGTATAGGAATTGTCGTACTATCGATCATATCTGCATAACATGGTTAATAATATGAGTTAGATTAATAATAGTAAGAGTAATGAGTATAGTAATTGTCGTTCTATCGATCATATATGCACAATATGGCCAATAATATGAGTTAGATTGATAATAATAAGAGTAATAAGTATAGTAATTGTCGTTCTATCGATCATATCTGCATAATATGGTTAATAATATGAGTGAGATTGATAATAATAAGAGGAAGAAGTATAGTAATTGTCGTTCTATCGGTCATATAACCATAATATGGCTAATAATATGAGTTAGATTGATAACAGTGAGTGTAATAAGTATAGTAATTGTCGTTCTATCGATCATATAAGCATAATGTGGCTAATGATATGAGTTAGATTGATACTAATAAGAGTAATAAGTATAGTAATTGTCGTTCTATCGGTCATATAACCATAATATGGCTAATAATATGAGTTAGATTGATAACAGTGAGTGTAATAAGTATAGTAATTGTCGTTCTATCGATCATATAAGCATAATATGGCTAATGATATGAGTTAGATTGATTATAATTAGAGTAATAAGTATAGTAATTGTCGTTCTATCGATCATATAAGCACAATATGGCTAATGATATGAGTTAGATTGATAATAATGAGAGTAATGAGTATAGTAGTTGTCGTCCTATCGATCATATAAGCATAATATGGCTCATAATATGAGTTAGATTGGTAATAATAAGAGTAATAGGTATAGTAATTGTCGTTCTATCGGTCATATAACCACAATATGGCTAAGAATGTGAGTTAGATTGATAATAGTGTGTGCAATATGTATAGTAATTGTCGTTCTATCGATCATATAAGCACAATATGGCTAATAATATGAGTTAGATTGATAATAATAAGAGTAATAAGTATAGTAATTGTCGTTCTATCGATCATATAAGCATAATATGGCTAATGATATGAGTTAGATTGATAATAATAAGAATAATGAGTATAGTAATTGTCGTTCTATCGATCATATAACCATAATATGGCTAATAATATGAGTTAGATTGATGATAATAAGAGTAATGAGTATAGTAATTGTCGTACTATCGATCATATCTGCATAACATGGTTAATAATATGAGTTAGATTGATAATAGTAAGAGTAATGAGTATAATAATTGTCGTTCTATCGATTATATATGCACAATATGGCCAATAATATGAGTTAGATTGATAATAATAAGAGTAATAAGTATAGTAATTGTCGTTCTATCGATCATATATGCACAATATAACCAATAATATTCTTTAGATTGATAATAATAAGAGTAATAGGTATAGTAATTGTCGTTCTATCGGTCATATAACCACAATATGGCTAAGAATGTGAGTTAGATTGATAATAGTGTGTGCAATATGTATAGTAATTGTCGTTCTATCGATCATATAAGCATAATATGGCTAATGATATGAGTTAGATTGATAATAACAAGAGTAATGAGTATAGTAATTGTCGTTCTATCGATCATATAACCATAATATGGCTAATAATATGAGTTAGATTGATAATAATAAGAGTAATGAGTATAGTAATTGTCGTACTATCGATCATATAAGCTTAATATGGCTAATAATATGAGTTAGATTGATAATAATAAGAGTAATAAGTATAGTAATTGTCGTTCTATCGATCATATAAGCATAATATGGCTAATAATATGAGTTAGATTGATAACAGTGAGTGTAATAAGTATAGTAATTGTCGTTCTATCGATCATATAAGCATAATATGGCTAATAATATGAGTTAGATTGATAATAATAAGAGTAATAAGGATAGTAATTGTAGTTCTATCGATCATATCTGCATAACATGGTTAATAATATGAGTTAGATTGATAATAGTAAGAGTAATGAGTATAGTAATTGTCGTTCTATCGATCATATATGCACAATATGGCCAATAATATGAGTTAGATTGATAATAATATGAGTAATAAGTATAGTAATTGTCGTTCTATCGATCATATAAGCATAATATGGCTAATGATATGAGTTAGATTGATAATAATAAGAGTAATGAGTATAGTAATTGTCGTTCTATCGATCATATAACCATAATATGGCTAATAATATGAGTTAGATTGATAATAATAAGAGTAATGAGTATAGTAATTGTCGTACTATCGATCATATAAGCTTAATATGGCTAATAATATGAGTTAGATTGATAATAAAAAGAGTAATAAATATAGTAATTGTCGTTCTATCGATCATATAAGCATAATATGGCTAATAATATGAGTTAGATTGATAATAATAAGAGTAATAAGTATAGTAATTGTCGTTCTATCGGTCATATAACCATAATATGGCTAATAATATGAGTTAGATTGATAACAGTGAGTGTAATAAGTATAGTAATTGTCGTTCTATCGATCATATAAGCATAATATGCCTAATAATATGAGTTAGATTGATAATAATAAGAGTAATAAGTATAGTAATTGTCGTTCTATCGATCATATAAGCATAATATGGCTAATAATATGAGTTAGATTGATAATAATAAGAGTAATGAGTATAGTAATTGTCGTTCTATCGATCATATAACCATAATATGGCTAATAATATGAGTTAGATTGATAATAATAAGAGTAATGAGTATAGTAATTGTCGTACTATCGATCATATCTGCATAACATGGTTAATAATATGAGTTGGATTAATAATAGTAAGAGTAATGAGTATAGTAATTGTCGTTCTATCGATCATATAAGCATAATATGCCTAATAATATGAGTTAGATTGATAATAATAAGAGTAATAAGTATAGTAATTGTCCTTCTATCGATCATATAAGCATAATATGGCTAATAATGTGAGTTAGATTTATAATAGTGAGTGTAATAAGTATAGTAATTGTCGTTCTATCGATCATATAAGCACATTATGGCTAATGATATGAGTTAGATTGATAATAATAAGAGTAATAAGTATAGTAATTGTCGTTCTATCGATCATATAAGCATAATATGGCTAATAATATGAGTTAGATTGATAATAATAAGAGTAATAAGTATAGTAATTGTCGTTCTATCGATCATATAAGCACAATATGGCTAATGATATGAGTTAGATTGATAATAATTAGAGTAATGAGTATAGTAATTGTCGTTCTATCGATCATATAAGCATAATATGGCTAATAATATGAGTTAGATTGATAACAGTGAGTGTAATAAGTACAGTAATTGTAGTTCTATCGATCATATAAGCATAATGTGGCTATTAATATGAGTTAGATTGATTATGATTAGAGTAATAAGGTTAGTAATTGTCGTTCTATCGGTCATATAACCACAATATGGCTAATAATGTGAGTTAGATTTATAATAGTGAGTGTAATAGGTATAGTAATTGTCGTTCTATCGATCATACAAGCACAATATGGCTAATGATATGAGTTAGATTGATAATAATTAGAGTAATGAGTATAGTAATTGTAGTTCTGTCGATCATATAAGCATGCTATGGCTAATAATATGAGTTAGATTGATAATAGTAAGAGTAATAGGGATAGTAATTGTCGTTCTATCGATCATATATGCATAACATGGTTAATAATATGAGTTAGATTGATAATAGTAAGAGTAATGAGTATAGTAATTGTCGTTCTATCGATCATATATGCACAATATGGCCAATAATATGAGTTAGATTGATAATAATAAGAGTAATAAGTATAGTAATTGTCGTTCTATCGATCATATCTGCATAATATGGTTAATAATATGAGTTAGATTGATAATAATAAGAGTAATAAGTATAGTAATTGTCGTTCTATCGATCATATAAGCATAATATGGCTAATGATATGAGTTAGATTGATAATAATAAGAGTAATGAGTATAGTAATTGTCGTTCTATCGATCATATAACCATAATATGGCTAATAATATGAGTTAGATTGATAATAATAAGAGTAATGAGTATAGTAATTGTCGTACTATCGATCATATCTGCATAACATGGTTAATAATATGAGTTAGATTAATAATAGTAAGAGTAATGAGTATAGTAATTGTCGTTCTATCGATCATATAAGCATAATATGCCTAATAATATGAGTTAGATTTATAATAGTGAGTGTAATAAGTATAGTAATTGTCGTTCTATCGATCATATAAGCACAATATGGCTAATGATATGAGTTAGATTGATAATAATTAGAGTAATGAGTATAGTAGTTGTCGTTCTATCGATCATATAAGCATAATATGGCTAATAATATGAGTTAGATGGATAACAATAAGAGTAATAAGTATAGTAATTGTCGTTCTATCGATCATATAAGCATAATGTGGCTAATGATATGAGTTAGATTGATAATAATTAGAGTAACGAGTATAGTAATTGTCGTTCTATCGATCATATAACCATAATATGGCTAATAATATGAGTTAGATTGATAATAATAAGAGTAATGAGTATAGTAATTGTCGTTCTATCGATCATATAAGCATAATATGGCTAATAATATGAGTTAGATTGATAATAATAAGAGTAATGCGTATAGTAATTGTCGTTCTATCGATCATATCTGCATAATATGGTTAACAATATGAGTGAGATTGATAATAGTGAGTGTAGCAAGTATAGTATTTGTCGTTCTATCGATCATATAAGCATAATATGGCTAATAATATGAGTTAGATTGATAATAATGAGAGTAATGAGTATAGTAGTTGTCGTCCTATCGATCATATAAGCATAATATGGCTCATAATATGAGTTAGATTGTTTATAATAAGAGTAATAAGTACAGTAATTGTAGTTCAATCGATCATATAAGCATAATGTGGCTACTAATATGAGTTAGATTGATTATAATTAGAGTAATAAGGTTAGTAATTGTCGCTCTATCGGTCATATAACCACAATATGGCTAATAATGTGAGTTAGATTTATAATAGTGAGTGTAATAAGTATTGTAATTGTCGTTCTATCGATCATATAAGCACAATATGGCTAATGATATGAGTTAGATTGATAACAATAAGAGTAATAAGTATAGTAATTGTCGTTCTATCGATCATATAAGCATAATGTGGCTAATGATATGAGTTAGATTGATAATAATTAGAGTAATGAGTATAGTAATTGTCGTTCTATCGATCATATAACCATAATATGGCTATTAATATGAGTTAGATTGATAATAATAAGAGTAATGAGTATAGTAATTGTCGTTCTACCGATCATATAAGCATAATATGGCTAATAATATGAGTTAGATTGATAATAATAAGAGTAATAAGTATAGTAATTGTCGTTCTATCGATCATATCTGCATAATATGGTTAGTAATATGAGTTAGATTGATAATAATAAGAGTAATAAGTATAGTAATTGTCGTTCTATCGGACATATAACCATAATATGGCTAATAATATGAGTTAGATTGATAATAATAAGAGTAATGAGTATAGTAGTTGTCGTGCTATCGATCATATAAGCATAATATGGATAATAATATGAGTTAGATTGATAATAATAAGAGTAATAAGTATAGTAATTGTCGTTCTATCGATCATATAAGCATAATATGACTAATAATATGAGTTAGATTGATAACAGTGAGTGTAATAAGTATAGTAATTGTCGTTCTGTCGATCATATAAGCATAATATGGCTAATAATATGAGTTAGATTGATAATAATAAGAGTAATGCGTATAGTAATTGTCGTTCTATCGATCATATCTGCATAATATGGTTAATAATATGAGTGAGATTGATAATAGTGAGTGTAGCAAGTATAGTATTTGTCGTTCTATCGATCATATAAGCACAATATGGCTAATAATATGAGTTAGATTGATAATAATGAGAGTAATGAGTATAGTAGTTGTCGTCCTATCGATCATATAAGCATAATATGGCTCATAATATGAGTTAGATTGTTTATAATAAGAGTAATAAGTACAGTAATTGTAGTTCAATCGATCATATAAGCATAATGTGGCTACTAATATGAGTTAGATTGATTATAATTAGAGTAATAAGGTTAGTAATTGTCGCTCTATCGGTCATATAACCACAATATGGCTAATAATGTGAGTTAGATTTATAATAGTGAGTGTAATAAGTATAGTAATTGTCGTTCTATCGATCATATAAGCACAATATGGCTAATGATATGAGTTAGATAGATAATAATTAGAGTAATGAGTATAGTAATTGTAGTTCTATCGATCATATAAGCATGCTATGGCTAATAATATGAGTTAGATTGACAATAGTAAGAGTAATAGGGATAGTAATTGTCGTTCTATCGATCATATATGCATAACATGGTTAATAATATGAGTTAGATTGATAATAGTAAGAGTAATGAGTATAGTAATTGTCGTTCTATCGATCATATATGCACAATATGGCCAATAATATGAGTTAGATTGATAATAATAAGAGTAATAAGTATAGTAATTGTCGTTCTATCGATCATATCTGCATAATATGGTTAATAATATGAGTTAGATTGATAATAATAAGTGTAATAAGTATAGTAATTGTCGTTCTATCGGTCATATAACCATAATATGGCTAATAATATGAGTTAGATTGATAACAGTGAGTGTAATAAGTATAGTAATTGTCGTTCTATCGATCATATAAGCATAATATGCCTAATAATATGAGTTAGATTGATAATAATAAGAGTAGTAAGTATAGTAATTGTCGTTCTATCGATCATATAAGCATAATATGGCTAATGATATGAGTTAGATTGAGAATAATAAGAGTAATGAGTATAGTAATTGTCGTTCTATCGATCATATAACCATAATATGGCTAATAATATGAGTTAGATTGATAATAATAAGAGTAATGAGTATAGTAATTGTCGTACTATCGATCATATCTGCATAACATGGTTAATAATATGAGTTAGATTGATAATAGTAGGAGTAATGAGTATAGTAATTGTCGTTCTATCGATTATATATGCACAATATGGCCAATAATATGAGTTAGATTGATAATAATAAGAGTAATAAGTATAGTAATTGTCGTTCTATCGATCATATATGCACAATATAACAAATAATATGAGTTAAATTGATAATAATAAGAGTAATTAGTATAGCAATTGTCGTTCTATCGATCATATCTGCATAATATGGTTAATAATATGAGTTAGATTGATACTAATAAGAGTAATAAGTATAGTAATTGTCGTTCTATCGGTCATATAACCATAATATGGCTAATAATATGAGTTAGATTGATAACAGTGAGTGTAATAAGTATAGTAATTGTCGTTCTATCGATCATATAAGCATAATATGCCTAATAATATGAGTTAGATTGATAATAATAAGAGTAATAAGTATAGTAATTGTCGTTCTATCGATCATATAAGCATAATATGGCTAATGATATGAGTTAGATTGATAATAATAAGAGTAATGAGTATAGTAATTGTCGTTCTATCGATCTTATAACCATAATATGGCTAATAATATGAGTTATATTGATAATAATAAGAGTAATGAGTATAGTAATTGTCGTACTATCGATCATATAAGCTTAATATGGCTAATAATATGAGTTAGATTGATAATAATAAGAGTAATAAGTATAGTAATTGTCGTTCTATCGATCATATAAGCATAATATGGCTAATAATATGAGTTAGTTTGATAACAGTGAGTGTAATAAGTATAGTAATTGTCGTTCTATAGATCATATAAGCATGATATGGCTATTAATATGAGTTAGATTGATTATAATTAGAGTAATAAGTATAGTAATTGTCGTTCTATCGATCATATCTGCATAATATGGTTAATAATATGAGTTAGATAGATAATAATAAGAGTAATGAGTATAGTAGTCGTCGTCCTATCGATCATATAAGCATAATATGGCTCATAATATGAGTTAGATTGATAATAATAAGAGTAAGAAGTATAGTAATTGTCGTTCTATCGGTCATATAACCATAATATGGCTAATAATGTGAGTTAGATTGATAATAGTGAGTGCAATAAGTATAGTAATTGTCGTTCTATCGATCATATAAGCACAATATGGCTAATAATATGAGTTAGATTGATAATAATAAGAGTAATAAGTACAGTAATTGTAGTTCTATCGATCATATAAGCATAATGTGGCTATTAATATGAGTTAGATTGATTATAATTAGAGTAATAAGGTTAGTAATTGTCGCTCTATCGGTCATATAACCACAATATGGCTAATAATGTGAGTTAGATTTATAATAGTGAGTGTAATAAGTATAGTAATTGTCGTTCTATCGATCATATAAGCACAATATGGCTAATGATATGAGTTAGATAGATAATAATTAGAGTAATGAGTATAGTAATTGTAGTTCTATCGATCATATAAGCATGCTATGGCTAATAATATGAGTTAGATTGATAATAGTAAGAGTAATAGGGATAGTAATTGTCGTTCTATCGATCATATATGCATAACATGGTTAATAATATGAGTTAGATTGATAATAGTAAGAGTAATGAGTATAGTAATTGTCGTTCTATCGATCATATATGCACAATATGGCCAATAATATGAGTTAGATTGATAATAATAAGAGTAATAAGTATAGTAATTGTCGTTCTATCGATCATATCTGCATAATATGGTTAATAATATGAGTTAGATTGATAATAATAAGTGTAATAAGTATAGTAATTGTCGTTCTATCGGTCATATAACCATAATATGGCTAATAATATGAGTTAGATTGATAACAGTGAGTGTAATAAGTATAGTAATTGTCGTTCTATCGATCATATAAGCATAATATGCCTAATAATATGAGTTAGATTGATAATAATAAGAGTAGTAAGTATAGTAATTGTCGTTCTATCGATCATATAAGCATAATATGGCTAATGATATGAGTTAGATTGAGAATAATAAGAGTAATGAGTATAGTAATTGTCGTTCTATCGATCATATAACCATAATATGGCTAATAATATGAGTTAGATTGATAATAATAAGAGTAATGAGTATAGTAATTGTCGTACTATCGATCATATCTGCATAACATGGTTAATAATATGAGTTAGATTGATAATAGTAGGAGTAATGAGTATAGTAATTGTCGTTCTATCGATTATATATGCACAATATGGCCAATAATATGAGTTAGATTGATAATAATAAGAGTAATAAGTATAGTAATTGTCGTTCTATCGATCATATATGCACAATATAACAAATAATATGAGTTAGATTGATAATAATAAGAGTAATTAGTATAGCAATTGTCGTTCTATCGATCATATCTGCATAATATGGTTAATAATATGAGTTAGATTGATACTAATAAGAGTAATAAGTATAGTAATTGTCGTTCTATCGGTCATATAACCATAATATGGCTAATAATATGAGTTAGATTGATAACAGTGAGTGTAATAAGTATAGTAATTGTCGTTCTATCGATCATATAAGCATAATATGCCTAATAATATGAGTTAGATTGATAATAATAAGAGTAATAAGTATAGTAATTGTCGTTCTATCGATCATATAAGCATAATATGGCTAATGATATGAGTTAGATTGATAATAATAAGAGTAATGAGTATAGTAATTGTCGTTCTATCGATCTTATAACCATAATATGGCTAATAATATGAGTTATATTGATAATAATAAGAGTAATGAGTATAGTAATTGTCGTACTATCGATCATATAAGCTTAATATGGCTAATAATATGAGTTAGATTGATAATAATAAGAGTAATAAGTATAGTAATTGTCGTTCTATCGATCATATAAGCATAATATGGCTAATAATATGAGTTAGTTTGATAACAGTGAGTGTAATAAGTATAGTAATTGTCGTTCTATAGATCATATAAGCATGATATGGCTATTAATATGAGTTAGATTGATTATAATTAGAGTAATAAGTATAGTAATTGTCGTTCTATCGATCATATCTGCATAATATGGTTAATAATATGAGTTAGATAGATAATAATAAGAGTAATGAGTATAGTAGTCGTCGTCCTATCGATCATATAAGCATAATATGGCTCATAATATGAGTTAGATTGATAATAATAAGAGTAAGAAGTATAGTAATTGTCGTTCTATCGGTCATATAACCATAATATGGCTAATAATGTGAGTTAGATTGATAATAGTGAGTGCAATAAGTATAGTAATTGTCGTTCTATCGATCATATAAGCACAATATGGCTAATAATATGAGTTAGATTGATAATAATAAGAGTAATAAGTACAGTAATTGTAGTTCTATCGATCATATAAGCATAATGTGGCTATTAATATGAGTTAGATTGATTATAATTAGAGTAATAAGGTTAGTAATTGTCGCTCTATCGGTCATATAACCACAATATGGCTAATAATGTGAGTTAGATTTATAATAGTGAGTGTAATAAGTATAGTAATTGTCGTTCTATCGATCATATAAGCATAATGTGGCTAATGATATGAGTTAGATTGATACTAATAAGAGTAATAAGTATAGTAATTGTCGTTCTATCGGTCATATAACCATAATATGGCTAATAATATGAGTTAGATTGATAACAGTGGGTGTAATAAGTATAGTAATTGTCGTTCTATCGATCATATAAGCATAATATGGCTAATGATATGAGTTAGATTGATAATAATAAGAGTAATAAGTATAGTAATTGTCCTTCTATCGATCATATAAGCATAATATGGCTAATAATGTGAGTTAGATTTATAATAGTGAGTGTAATAAGTATAGTAATTGTCGTTCTATCGATCATATAAGCACATTATGGCTAATGATATGAGTTAGATTGATAATAATAAGAGTAATAAGTATAGTAATTGTCGTTCTATCGATCATATAAGCATAATATGGCTAATAATATGAGTTAGATTGATAATAATAAGAGTAATGAGTATAGTAATTGTCGTTCTATCGATCATATAACCATAATATGGCTAATAATATGAGTTAGATTGATAATAATAAGAGTAATGAGTATAGTAATTGTCGTACTATCGATCATATCTGCATAACATGGTTAATAATATGAGTTGGATTAATAATAGTAAGAGTAATGAGTATAGTAATTGTCGTTCTATCGATCATATAGGCATAATATGGCTAATAATATGAGTTAGATTGATAATAATGAGAGTAATGAGTATAGTAGTTGTCGTCCTATCGATCATATAAGCATAATATGGCTCATAATATGAGTTAGATTGTTAATAATAAGAGTAATAAGTACAGTAATTGTAGTTCAATCGATCATATAAGCATAATGTGGCTACTAATATAAGTTAGATTGATTATAATTAGAGTAATAAGGTTAGTAATTGTCGCTCTATCGGTCATATAACCACAATATGGCTAATAATGTGAGTTAGATTTATAATAGTGAGTGTAATAAGTATAGTAATTGTCGTTCTATCGATCATATAAGCACAATATGGCTAATGATATGAGTTAGATTGATAATAATTAGAGTAATGAGTATAGTAATTGTCGTTCTATCGATCATATAAGCATAATATGGCTAATAATATGAGTTAGATTGATAACAGTGAGTGTAATAAGTACAGTAATTGTAGTTCTATCGATCATATAAGCATAATGTGGCTATTAATATGAGTTAGATTGATTATGATTAGAGTAATAGGGTTAGTAATTGTCGTTCTATCGGTCATATAACCACAATATGGCTAATAACGTGAGTTAGATTTATAATAGTGAGTGTAATAGGTATAGTAATTGTCGTTCTATCGATCATACAAGCACAATATGGCTAATGATATGAGTTAGATTGATAATAATTAGAGTAATGAGTATAGTAATTGTAGTTCTGTCGATCATATAAGCATGCTATGGCTAATAATATGAGTTAGATTGATAATAGTAAGAGTAATTAGTATAGCAATTGTCGTTCTATCGATCATATCTGCATAATATGGTTAATAATATGAGTTAGATTGATACTAATAAGAGTAATAAGTATAGTAATTGTCGTTCTATCGGTCATATAACCATAATATGGCTAATAATATGAGTTAGATTGATAACAGTGAGTGTAATAAGTATAGTAATTGTCGTTCTATCGATCATATAAGCATAATATGCCTAATAATATGAGTTAGATTGATAATAATAAGAGTAATAAGTATAGTAATTGTCGTTCTATCGATCATATAAGCATAATATGGCTAATGATATGAGTTAGATTGATAATAATAAGAGTAATGAGTATAGTAATTGTCGTTCTATCGATCTTATAACCATAATATGGCTAATAATATGAGTTATATTGATAATAATAAGAGTAATGAGTATAGTAATTGTCGTACTATCGATCATATAAGCTTAATATGGCTAATAATATGAGTTAGATTGATAATAATAAGAGTAATAAGTATAGTAATTGTCGTTCTATCGATCATATAAGCATAATATGGCTAGTAATATGAGTTAGATTGATAATAATAAGAGTAATGAGTATAGTAATTGTCGTACTATCGATCATATAAGCTTAATATGGCTAATAATATGAGTTAGATTGATAATAATAAGAGTAATAAGTATAGTAATTGTCGTTCTATCGATCATATAAGCATAATATGGCTAATAATATGAGTTAGATTGATAACAGTGAGTGTAATAAGTATAGTAATTGTCGTTCTATCGATCATATAAGCATAATATGGCTAATGATATGAGTTAGATTGATAATAATAAGAGTAATAAGGATAGTAATTGTAGTTCTATCGATCATATCTGCATAACATGGTTAATAATATGAGTTAGATTGATAATAGTAAGAGTAATGAGTATAGTAATTGTCGTTCTATCGATCATATATGCACAATATGGCCAATAATATGAGTTAGATTGATAATAATATGAGTAATAAGTATAGTAATTGTCGTTCTATCGATCATATAAGCATAATATGGCTAATGATATGAGTTAGATTGATAATAATAAGAGTAATGAGTACAGTAATTGTCGTTCTATCGATCATATAACCATAATATGGCTAATAATATGAGTTAGATTGATAATAATAAGAGTAATGAGTATAGTAATTGTCGTACTATCGATCATATAAGCTTAATATGGCTAATAATATGAGTTAGATTGATAATAAAAAGAGTAATAAATATAGTAATTGTCGTTCTATCGATCATATAAGCATAATATGGCTAATAATATGAGTTAGATTGATAATAATAAGAGTAATAAGTATAGTAATTGTCGTTCTATCGGTCATATAACCATAATATGGCTAATAATATGAGTTAGATTGATAACAGTGAGTGTAGTAAGTATAGTAATTGTCGTTCTATCGATCATATAAGCATAATATGCCTAATAATATGAGTTAGATTGATAATAATAAGAGTAATAAGTATAGTAATTGTCGTTCTATCGATCATATAAGCATAATATGGCTAATAATATGAGTTAGATTGATAATAATAAGAGTAATGAGTATAGTAATTGTCGTTCTATCGATCATATAACCATAATATGGCTAATAATATGAGTTAGATTGATAATAATAAGAGTAATGAGTATAGTAATTGTCGTACTATCGATCATATCTGCATAACATGGTTAATAATATGAGTTGGATTAATAATAGTAAGAGTAATGAGTATAGTAATTGTCGTTCTATCGATCATATAAGCATAATATGCCTAATAATATGAGTTAGATTGATAATAATAAGAGTAATAAGTATAGTAATTGTCCTTCTATCGATCATATAAGCATAATATGGCTAATAATGTGAGTTAGATTTATAATAGTGAGTGTAATAAGTATAGTAATTGTCGTTCTATCGATCATATAAGCACATTATGGCTAATGATATGAGTTAGATTGATAATAATAAGAGTAATAAGTATAGTAATTGTCGTTCTATCGATCATATAAGCATAATATGGCTAATAATATGAGTTAGATTGATAATAATAAGAGTAATGAGTATAGTAATTGTCGTTCTATCGATCATATAACCATAATATGGCTAATAATATGAGTTAGATTGATAATAATAAGAGTAATGAGTATAGTAATTGTCGTACTATCGATCATATCTGCATAACATGGTTAATAATATGAGTTGGATTAATAATAGTAAGAGTAATGAGTATAGTAATTGTCGTTCTATCGATCATATAAGCATAATATGGCTAATAATATGAGTTAGATTGATAATAATGAGAGTAATGAGTATAGTAGTTGTCGTCCTATCGATCATATAAGCATAATATGGCTCATAATATGAGTTAGATTGTTAATAATAAGAGTAATAAGTACAGTAATTGTAGTTCAATCGATCATATAAGCATAATGTGGCTACTAATATAAGTTAGATTGATTATAATTAGAGTAATAAGGTTAGTAATTGTCGCTCTATCGGTCATATAACCACAATATGGCTAATAATGTGAGTTAGATTTATAATAGTGAGTGTAATAAGTACAGTAATTGTAGTTCTATCGATCATATAAGCATAATGTGGCTATTAATATGAGTTAGATTGATTATGATTAGAGTAATAAGGTTAGTAATTGTCGTTCTATCGGTCATATAACCACAATATGGCTAATAATGTGAGTTAGATTTATAATAGTGAGTGTAATAGGTATAGTAATTGTCGTTCTATCGATCATACAAGCACAATATGGCTAATGATATGAGTTAGATTGATAATAATTAGAGTAATGAGTATAGTAATTGTAGTTCTGTCGATCATATAAGCATGCTATGGCTAATAATATGAGTTAGATTGATAATAGTAAGAGTAATAGGGATAGTAATTGTCGTTCTATCGATCATATATGCATAACATGGTTAATAATATGAGTTAGATTGATAATAGTAAGAGTAATGAGTATAGTAATTGTCGTTCTATCGATCATATATGCACAATATGGCCAATAATATGAGTTAGATTGATAATAATAAGAGTAATAAGTATAGTAATTGTCGTTCTATCGATCATATCTGCATAATATGGTTAATAATATGAGTTAGATTGATAATAATAAGAGTAACAAGTATAGTAATTGTCGTTCTATCGGTCATATAACCATAATATGGCTAATAATATGAGTTAGATTGATAACAGTGAGTGTAATAAGTATAGTAATTGTCGTTCTATCGATCATATAAGCATAATATGCCTAATAATATGAGTTAGATTGATAATAATAAGAGTAGTAAGTATAGTAATTGTCGTTCTATCGATCATATAAGCATAATATGCCTAATAATATGAGTTAGATTGATAATAATTAGAGTAGTAAGTATAGTAATTGTCGTTCTATCGATCATATAAGCATAATATGGCTAATGATATGAGTTAGATTGATAATAATAAGAGTAATGAGTATAGTAATTGTCGTTCTATCGATCATATAAGCACAATATGGCTAATGATATGAGTTAGATTGATAATAATGAGAGTAATGAGTATAGTAGTTGTCGTCCTATCGATCATATAAGCATAATATGGCTCATAATATGAGTTAGATTGATAATAATAAGAGTAATAGGTATAGTAATTGTCGTTCTATCGATCATATCTGCATAATATGGTTAATAATATGAGTTAGATTGGTAATAATAAGAGTAATAAGTATAGTAATTGTCGTTCTATCGGTCATATAACCATAATATGGCTAATAATATGAGTTAGATTGATAACAGTGAGTGTAATAAGTATAGTAATTGTCGTTCTATCGATCATATAAGCATAATATGCCTAATAATATGAGTTAGATTGATAATAATAAGAGTAATAAGTATAGTAATTGTCGTTCTATCGATCATGTAAGCATAATATGGCTAATGATATGAGTTAGATTGATAATAATAAGAGTAATGAGTATAGTAATTGTCGTTCTATCGATCATATAACCATAATATGGCTAATAATATGAGTTAGATTGATAATAATAAGAGTAATGAGTATAGTAATTGTCGTACTATCGATCATATCTGCATAACATGGTTAATAATATGAGTTAGATTAATAATAGTAAGAGTAATGAGTATAGTAATTGTCGTTCTATCGATCATATAAGCATAATATGCCTAATAATATGAGTTAGATTTATAATAGTGAGTGTAATAAGTATAGTAATTGTCGTTCTATCGATCATATAAGCACAATATGGCTAATGATATGAGTTAGATTGATAATAATTAGAGTAATGAGTATAGTAGTTGTCGTTCTATCGATCATATAAGCATAATATGGCTAATAATATGAGTTAGATGGATAACAATAAGAGTAATAAGTATAGTAATTGTCGTTCTATCGATCATATAAGCATAATGTGGCTAATGATGTGAGTTAGATTGATAATAATTAGAGTAACGAGTATAGTAATTGTCGTTCTATCGATCATATAACCATAATATGGCTAATAATATGAGTTAGATTGATAATAATAAGAGTAATGAGTATAGTCATTGTCGTTCTATCGATCATATAAGCATAATATGGCTAATAATATGAGTTAGATTGATAATAATAAGAGTAATGCGTATAGTAATTGTCGTTCTATCGATCATATCTGCATAATATGGTTAACAATATGAGTGAGATTGATAATAGTGAGTGTAGCAAGTATAGTATTTGTCGTTCTATCGATCATATAAGCATAATATGGCTAATAATATGAGTTAGATTGATAATAATGAGAGTAATGAGTATAGTAGTTGTCGTCCTATCGATCATATAAGCATAATATGGCTCATAATATGAGTTAGATTGTTTATAATAAGAGTAATAAGTACAGTAATTGTAGTTCAATCGATCATATAAGCATAATGTGGCTACTAATATGAGTTAGATTGATTATAATTAGAGTAATAAGGTTAGTAATTGTCGCTCTATCGGTCATATAACCACAATATGGCTAATAATGTGAGTTAAATTTATAATAGTGAGTGTAATAAGTATAGTAATTGTCGTTCTATCGATCATATAAGCACAATATGGCTGATGATATGAGTTAGATTGATAACAATAAGAGTAATAAGTATAGTAATTGTCGTTCTATCGATCATATAAGCATAATGTGGCTAATGATATGAGTTAGATTGATAATAATTAGAGTAATGAGTATAGTAATTGTCGTTCTATCGATCATATAAGCACAATATGGCTGATGATATGAGTTAGATTGATAACAATAAGAGTAATAAGTATAGTAATTGTCGTTCTATCGATCATATAAGCATAATGTGGCTAATGATATGAGTTAGATTGATAATAATTAGAGTAATGAGTATAGTAATTGTCGTTCTATCGATCATATAACCATAATATGGCTAATAATATGAGTTAGATTGATAATAATAAGAGTAATGAGTATAGTAATTGTCGTTCTATCGATCATATAAGCATAATATGGCTAATAATATGAGTTAGATTGATAATAATAAGAGTAATAAGTATAGTAATTGTCGTTCTATCGATCATATCTGCATAATATGGTTAATAATATGAGTTAGATAGATAATAATAAGAGTAACAAGTATAGTAATTGTCGTTCTATCGGTCATATAACCATAATATGGCTAATAATATGAGTTAGATTGATAACAGTGAGTGTAATAAGTATAGTAATTGTCGTTCTATCGATCATATAAGCATAATATGCCTAATAATATGAGTTAGATTGATAATAATAAGAGTAGTAAGTATAGTAATTGTCGTTCTATCGATCATATAAGCATAATATGCCTAATAATATGAGTTAGATTGATAATAATTAGAGTAGTAAGTATAGTAATTGTCGTTCTATCGATCATATAAGCATAATATGGCTAATGATATGAGTTAGATTGATAATAATAAGAGTAATGAGTATAGTAATTGTCGTTCTATCGATCATATAAGCACAATATGGCTAATGATATGAGTTAGATTGATAATAATGAGAGTAATGAGTATAGTAGTTGTCGTCCTATCGATCATATAAGCATAATATGGCTCATAATATGAGTTAGATTGATAATAATAAGAGTAATAGGTATAGTAATTGTCGTTCTATCGATCATATCTGCATAATATGGTTAATAATATGAGTTAGATTGGTAATAATAAGAGTAATAAGTATAGTAATTGTCGTTCTATCGGTCATATAACCATAATATGGCTAATAATATGAGTTAGATTGATAACAGTGAGTGTAATAAGTATAGTAATTGTCGTTCTATCGATCATATAAGCATAATATGCCTAATAATATGAGTTAGATTGATAATAATAAGAGTAATAAGTATAGTAATTGTCGTTCTATCGATCATATAAGCATAATATGGCTAATGATATGAGTTAGATTGATAATAATAAGAGTAATGAGTATAGTAATTGTCGTTCTATCGATCATATAACCATAATATGGCTAATAATATGAGTTAGATTGATAATAATAAGAGTAATGAGTATAGTAATTGTCGTACTATCGATCATATCTGCATAACATGGTTAATAATATGAGTTAGATTAATAATAGTAAGAGTAATGAGTATAGTAATTGTCGTTCTATCGATCATATAAGCATAATATGCCTAATAATATGAGTTAGATTTATAATAGTGAGTGTAATAAGTATAGTAATTGTCGTTCTATCGATCATATAAGCACAATATGGCTAATGATATGAGTTAGATTGATAATAATTAGAGTAATGAGTATAGTAGTTGTCGTTCTATCGATCATATAAGCATAATATGGCTAATAATATGAGTTAGATGGATAACAATAAGAGTAATAAGTATAGTAATTGTCGTTCTATCGATCATATAAGCATAATGTGGCTAATGATGTGAGTTAGATTGATAATAATTAGAGTAACGAGTATAGTAATTGTCGTTCTATCGATCATATAACCATAATATGGCTAATAATATGAGTTAGATTGATAATAATAAGAGTAATGAGTATAGTAATTGTCGTTCTATCGATCATATAAGCATAATATGGCTAATAATATGAGTTAGATTGATAATAATAAGAGTAATGCGTATAGTAATTGTCGTTCTATCGATCATATCTGCATAATATGGTTAACAATATGAGTGAGATTGATAATAGTGAGTGTAGCAAGTATAGTATTTGTCGTTCTATCGATCATATAAGCATAATATGGCTAATAATATGAGTTAGATTGATAATAATGAGTGTAATAAGTATAGTAATTGTCGTTCTATCGATCATATAAGCATAATATGCCTAATAATATGAGTTAGATTGATAATAATAAGAGTAGTAAGTATAGTAATTGTCGTTCTATCGATCATATAAGCATAATATGCCTAATAATATGAGTTAGATTGATAATAATTAGAGTAGTAAGTATAGTAATTGTCGTTCTATCGATCATATAAGCATAATATGGCTAATGATATGAGTTAGATTGATAATAATAAGAGTAATGAGTATAGTAATTGTCGTTCTATCGATCATATAAGCACAATATGGCTAATGATATGAGTTAGATTGATAATAATGAGAGTAATGAGTATAGTAGTTGTCGTCCTATCGATCATATAAGCATAATATGGCTCATAATATGAGTTAGATTGATAATAATAAGAGTAATAGGTATAGTAATTGTCGTTCTATCGATCATATCTGCATAATATGGTTAATAATATGAGTTAGATTGGTAATAATAAGAGTAATAAGTATAGTAATTGTCGTTCTATCGGTCATATAACCATAATATGGCTAATAATATGAGTTAGATTGATAACAGTGAGTGTAATAAGTATAGTAATTGTCGTTCTATCGATCATATAAGCATAATATGCCTAATAATATGAGTTAGATTGATAATAATAAGAGTAATAAGTATAGTAATTGTCGTTCTATCGATCATATAAGCATAATATGGCTAATGATATGAGTTAGATTGATAATAATAAGAGTAATGAGTATAGTAATTGTCGTTCTATCGATCATATAACCATAATATGGCTAATAATATGAGTTAGATTGATAATAATAAGAGTAATGAGTATAGTAATTGTCGTACTATCGATCATATCTGCATAACATGGTTAATAATATGAGTTAGATTAATAATAGTAAGAGTAATGAGTATAGTAATTGTCGTTCTATCGATCATATAAGCATAATATGCCTAATAATATGAGTTAGATTTATAATAGTGAGTGTAATAAGTATAGTAATTGTCGTTCTATCGATCATATAAGCACAATATGGCTAATGATATGAGTTAGATAGATAATAATAAGAGTAATGAGTATAGTAGTCGTCGTCCTATCGATCATATAAGCATAATATGGCTCATAATATGAGTTAGATTGATAATAATAAGAGTAAGAAGTATAGTAATTGTCGTTCTATCGGTCATATAACCATAATATGGCTAATAATGTGAGTTAGATTGATAATAGTGAGTGCAATAAGTATAGTAATTGTCGTTCTATCGATCATATAAGCACAATATGGCTAATAATATGAGTTAGATTGATAATAATAAGAGTAATAAGTACAGTAATTGTAGTTCTATCGATCATATAAGCATAATGTGGCTATTAATATGAGTTAGATTGATTATAATTAGAGTAATAAGGTTAGTAATTGTCGCTCTATCGGTCATATAACCACAATATGGCTAATAATGTGAGTTAGATTTATAATAGTGAGTGTAATAAGTATAGTAATTGTCGTTCTATCGATCATATAAGCATAATGTGGCTAATGATATGAGTTAGATTGATACTAATAAGAGTAATAAGTATAGTAATTGTCGTTCTATCGGTCATATAACCATAATATGGCTAATAATATGAGTTAGATTGATAACAGTGGGTGTAATAAGTATAGTAATTGTCGTTCTATCGATCATATAAGCATAATATGGCTAATGATATGAGTTAGATTGATAATAATAAGAGTAATAAGTATAGTAATTGTCCTTCTATCGATCATATAAGCATAATATGGCTAATAATGTGAGTTAGATTTATAATAGTGAGTGTAATAAGTATAGTAATTGTCGTTCTATCGATCATATAAGCACATTATGGCTAATGATATGAGTTAGATTGATAATAATAAGAGTAATAAGTATAGTAATTGTCGTTCTATCGATCATATAAGCATAATATGGCTAATAATATGAGTTAGATTGATAATAATAAGAGTAATGAGTATAGTAATTGTCGTTCTATCGATCATATAACCATAATATGGCTAATAATATGAGTTAGATTGATAATAATAAGAGTAATGAGTATAGTAATTGTCGTACTATCGATCATATCTGCATAACATGGTTAATAATATGAGTTGGATTAATAATAGTAAGAGTAATGAGTATAGTAATTGTCGTTCTATCGATCATATAGGCATAATATGGCTAATAATATGAGTTAGATTGATAATAATGAGAGTAATGAGTATAGTAGTTGTCGTCCTATCGATCATATAAGCATAATATGGCTCATAATATGAGTTAGATTGTTAATAATAAGAGTAATAAGTACAGTAATTGTAGTTCAATCGATCATATAAGCATAATGTGGCTACTAATATAAGTTAGATTGATTATAATTAGAGTAATAAGGTTAGTAATTGTCGCTCTATCGGTCATATAACCACAATATGGCTAATAATGTGAGTTAGATTTATAATAGTGAGTGTAATAAGTATAGTAATTGTCGTTCTATCGATCATATAAGCACAATATGGCTAATGATATGAGTTAGATTGATAATAATTAGAGTAATGAGTATAGTAATTGTCGTTCTATCGATCATATAAGCATAATATGGCTAATAATATGAGTTAGATTGATAACAGTGAGTGTAATAAGTACAGTAATTGTAGTTCTATCGATCATATAAGCATAATGTGGCTATTAATATGAGTTAGATTGATTATGATTAGAGTAATAGGGTTAGTAATTGTCGTTCTATCGGTCATATAACCACAATATGGCTAATAACGTGAGTTAGATTTATAATAGTGAGTGTAATAGGTATAGTAATTGTCGTTCTATCGATCATACAAGCACAATATGGCTAATGATATGAGTTAGATTGATAATAATTAGAGTAATGAGTATAGTAATTGTAGTTCTGTCGATCATATAAGCATGCTATGGCTAATAATATGAGTTAGATTGATAATAGTAAGAGTAATTAGTATAGCAATTGTCGTTCTATCGATCATATCTGCATAATATGGTTAATAATATGAGTTAGATTGATACTAATAAGAGTAATAAGTATAGTAATTGTCGTTCTATCGGTCATATAACCATAATATGGCTAATAATATGAGTTAGATTGATAACAGTGAGTGTAATAAGTATAGTAATTGTCGTTCTATCGATCATATAAGCATAATATGCCTAATAATATGAGTTAGATTGATAATAATAAGAGTAATAAGTATAGTAATTGTCGTTCTATCGATCATATAAGCATAATATGGCTAATGATATGAGTTAGATTGATAATAATAAGAGTAATGAGTATAGTAATTGTCGTTCTATCGATCTTATAACCATAATATGGCTAATAATATGAGTTATATTGATAATAATAAGAGTAATGAGTATAGTAATTGTACTATCGATCATATAAGCTTAATATGGCTAATAATATGAGTTAGATTGATAATAATAAGAGTAATAAGTATAGTAATTGTCGTTCTATCGATCATATAAGCATAATATGGCTAGTAATATGAGTTAGATTGATAATAATAAGAGTACTGAGTATAGTAATTGTCGTACTATCGATCATATAAGCTTAATATGGCTAATAATATGAGTTAGATTGATAATAATAAGAGTAATAAGTATAGTAATTGTCGTTCTATCGATCATATAAGCATAATATGGCTAATAATATGAGTTAGATTGATAACAGTGAGTGTAATAAGTATAGTAATTGTCGTTCTATCGATCATATAAGCATAATATGGCTAATAATATGAGTTAGATTGATAATAATAAGAGTAATAAGGATAGTAATTGTAGTTCTATCGATCATATCTGCATAACATGGTTAATAATATGAGTTAGATTGATAATAGTAAGAGTAATGAGTATAGTAATTGTCGTTCTATCGATCATATATGCACAATATGGCCAATAATATGAGTTAGATTGATAATAATATGAGTAATAAGTATAGTAATTGTCGTTCTATCGATCATATAAGCATAATATGGCTAATGATATGAGTTAGATTGATAATAATAAGAGTAATGAGTACAGTAATTGTCGTACTATCGATCATATAAGCTTAATATGGCTAATAATATGAGTTAGATTGATAATAAAAAGAGTAATAAATATAGTAATTGTCGTTCTATCGATCATATAAGCATAATATGGCTAATAATATGAGTTAGATTGATAATAATAAGAGTAATAAGTATAGTAATTGTCGTTCTATCGGTCATATAACCATAATATGGCTAATAATATGAGTTAGATTGATAACAGTGAGTGTAGTAAGTATAGTAATTGTCGTTCTATCGATCATATAAGCATAATATGCCTAATAATATGAGTTAGATTGATAATAATAAGAGTAATAAGTATAGTAATTGTCGTTCTATCGATCATATAAGCATAATATGGCTAATAATATGAGTTAGATTGATAATAATAAGAGTAATGAGTATAGTAATTGTCGTTCTATCGATCATATAACCATAATATGGCTAATAATATGAGTTAGATTGATAATAATAAGAGTAATGAGTATAGTAATTGTCGTACTATCGATCATATCTGCATAACATGGTTAATAATATGAGTTGGATTAATAATAGTAAGAGTAATGAGTATAGTAATTGTCGTTCTATCGATCATATAAGCATAATATGCCTAATAATATGAGTTAGATTGATAATAATAAGAGTAATAAGTATAGTAATTGTCCTTCTATCGATCATATAAGCATAATATGGCTAATAATGTGAGTTAGATTTATAATAGTGAGTGTAATAAGTATAGTAATTGTCGTTCTATCGATCATATAAGCACATTATGGCTAATGATATGAGTTAGATTGATAATAATAAGAGTAATAAGTATAGTAATTGTCGTTCTATCGATCATATAAGCATAATATGGCTAATAATATGAGTTAGATTGATAATAATAAGAGTAATGAGTATAGTAATTGTCGTTCTATCGATCATATAACCATAATATGGCTAATAATATGAGTTAGATTGATAATAATAAGAGTAATGAGTATAGTAATTGTCGTACTATCGATCATATCTGCATAACATGGTTAATAATATGAGTTGGATTAATAATAGTAAGAGTAATGAGTATAGTAATTGTCGTTCTATCGATCATATAAGCATAATATGGCTAATAATATGAGTTAGATTGATAATAATGAGAGTAATGAGTATAGTAGTTGTCGTCCTATCGATCATATAAGCATAATATGGCTCATAATATGAGTTAGATTGTTAATAATAAGAGTAATAAGTACAGTAATTGTAGTTCAATCGATCATATAAGCATAATGTGGCTACTAATATAAGTTAGATTGATTATAATTAGAGTAATAAGGTTAGTAATTGTCGCTCTATCGGTCATATAACCACAATATGGCTAATAATGTGAGTTAGATTTATAATAGTGAGTGTAATAAGTACAGTAATTGTAGTTCTATCGATCATATAAGCATAATGTGGCTATTAATATGAGTTAGATTGATTATGATTAGAGTAATAAGGTTAGTAATTGTCGTTCTATCGGTCATATAACCACAATATGGCTAATAATGTGAGTTAGATTTATAATAGTGAGTGTAATAGGTATAGTAATTGTCGTTCTATCGATCATACAAGCACAATATGGCTAATGATATGAGTTAGATTGATAATAATTAGAGTAATGAGTATAGTAATTGTAGTTCTGTCGATCATATAAGCATGCTATGGCTAATAATATGAGTTAGATTGATAATAGTAAGAGTAATAGGGATAGTAATTGTCGTTCTATCGATCATATATGCATAACATGGTTAATAATATGAGTTAGATTGATAATAGTAAGAGTAATGAGTATAGTAATTGTCGTTCTATCGATCATATATGCACAATATGGCCAATAATATGAGTTAGATTGATAATAATAAGAGTAATAAGTATAGTAATTGTCGTTCTATCGATCATATCTGCATAATATGGTTAATAATATGAGTTAGATTGATAATAATAAGAGTAACAAGTATAGTAATTGTCGTTCTATCGGTCATATAACCATAATATGGCTAATAATATGAGTTAGATTGATAACAGTGAGTGTAATAAGTATAGTAATTGTCGTTCTATCGATCATATAAGCATAATATGCCTAATAATATGAGTTAGAATGATAATAATAAGAGTAGTAAGTATAGTAATTGTCGTTCTATCGATCATATAAGCATAATATGCCTAATAATATGAGTTAGATTGATAATAATTAGAGTAGTAAGTATAGTAATTGTCGTTCTATCGATCATATAAGCATAATATGGCTAATGATATGAGTTAGATTGATAATAATAAGAGTAATGAGTATAGTAATTGTCGTTCTATCGATCATATAAGCACAATATGGCTAATGATATGAGTTAGATTGATAATAATGAGAGTAATGAGTATAGTAGTTGTCGTCCTATCGATCATATAAGCATAATATGGCTCATAATATGAGTTAGATTGATAATAATAAGAGTAATAGGTATAGTAATTGTCGTTCTATCGATCATATCTGCATAATATGGTTAATAATATGAGTTAGATTGGTAATAATAAGAGTAATAAGTATAGTAATTGTCGTTCTATCGGTCATATAACCATAATATGGCTAATAATATGAGTTAGATTGATAACAGTGAGTGTAATAAGTATAGTAATTGTCGTTCTATCGATCATATAAGCATAATATGCCTAATAATATGAGTTAGATTGATAATAATAAGAGTAATAAGTATAGTAATTGTCGTTCTATCGATCATGTAAGCATAATATGGCTAATGATATGAGTTAGATTGATAATAATAAGAGTAATGAGTATAGTAATTGTCGTTCTATCGATCATATAACCATAATATGGCTAATAATATGAGTTAGATTGATAATAATAAGAGTAATGAGTATAGTAATTGTCGTACTATCGATCATATCTGCATAACATGGTTAATAATATGAGTTAGATTAATAATAGTAAGAGTAATGAGTATAGTAATTGTCGTTCTATCGATCATATAAGCATAATATGCCTAATAATATGAGTTAGATTTATAATAGTGAGTGTAATAAGTATAGTAATTGTCGTTCTATCGATCATATAAGCACAATATGGCTAATGATATGAGTTAGATTGATAATAATTAGAGTAATGAGTATAGTAGTTGTCGTTCTATCGATCATATAAGCATAATATGGCTAATAATATGAGTTAGATGGATAACAATAAGAGTAATAAGTATAGTAATTGTCGTTCTATCGATCATATAAGCATAATGTGGCTAATGATGTGAGTTAGATTGATAATAATTAGAGTAACGAGTATAGTAATTGTCGTTCTATCGATCATATAACCATAATATGGCTAATAATATGAGTTAGATTGATAATAATAAGAGTAATGAGTATAGTAATTGTCGTTCTATCGATCATATAAGCATAATATGGCTAATAATATGAGTTAGATTGATAATAATAAGAGTAATGCGTATAGTAATTGTCGTTCTATCGATCATATCTGCATAATATGGTTAACAATATGAGTGAGATTGATAATAGTGAGTGTAGCAAGTATAGTATTTGTCGTTCTATCGATCATATAAGCATAATATGGCTAATAATATGAGTTAGATTGATAATAATGAGAGTAATGAGTATAGTAGTTGTCGTCCTATCGATCATATAAGCATAATATGGCTCATAATATGAGTTAGATTGTTTATAATAAGAGTAATAAGTACAGTAATTGTAGTTCAATCGATCATATAAGCATAATGTGGCTACTAATATGAGTTAGATTGATTATAATTAGAGTAATAAGGTTAGTAATTGTCGCTCTATCGGTCATATAACCACAATATGGCTAATAATGTGAGTTAAATTTATAATAGTGAGTGTAATAAGTATAGTAATTGTCGTTCTATCGATCATATAAGCACAATATGGCTGATGATATGAGTTAGATTGATAACAATAAGAGTAATAAGTATAGTAATTGTCGTTCTATCGATCATATAAGCATAATGTGGCTAATGATATGAGTTAGATTGATAATAATTAGAGTAATGAGTATAGTAATTGTCGTTCTATCGATCATATAAGCACAATATGGCTGATGATATGAGTTAGATTGATAACAATAAGAGTAATAAGTATAGTAATTGTCGTTCTATCGATCATATAAGCATAATGTGGCTAATGATATGAGTTAGATTGATAATAATTAGAGTAATGAGTATAGTAATTGTCGTTCTATCGATCATATAACCATAATATGGCTAATAATATGAGTTAGATTGATAATAATAAGAGTAATGAGTATAGTAATTGTCGTTCTATCGATCATATAAGCATAATATGGCTAATAATATGAGTTAGATTGATAATAATAAGAGTAATAAGTATAGTAATTGTCGTTCTATCGATCATATCTGCATAATATGGTTAATAATATGAGTTAGATAGATAATAATAAGAGTAACAAGTATAGTAATTGTCGTTCTATCGGTCATATAACCATAATATGGCTAATAATATGAGTTAGATTGATAACAGTGAGTGTAATAAGTATAGTAATTGTCGTTCTATCGATCATATAAGCATAATATGCCTAATAATATGAGTTAGATTGATAATAATAAGAGTAGTAAGTATAGTAATTGTCGTTCTATCGATCATATAAGCATAATATGCCTAATAATATGAGTTAGATTGATAATAATTAGAGTAGTAAGTATAGTAATTGTCGTTCTATCGATCATATAAGCATAATATGGCTAATGATATGAGTTAGATTGATAATAATAAGAGTAATGAGTATAGTAATTGTCGTTCTATCGATCATATAAGCACAATATGGCTAATGATATGAGTTAGATTGATAATAATGAGAGTAATGAGTATAGTAGTTGTCGTCCTATCGATCATATAAGCATAATATGGCTCATAATATGAGTTAGATTGATAATAATAAGAGTAATAGGTATAGTAATTGTCGTTCTATCGATCATATCTGCATAATATGGTTAATAATATGAGTTAGATTGGTAATAATAAGAGTAATAAGTATAGTAATTGTCGTTCTATCGGTCATATAACCATAATATGGCTAATAATATGAGTTAGATTGATAACAGTGAGTGTAATAAGTATAGTAATTGTCGTTCTATCGATCATATAAGCATAATATGCCTAATAATATGAGTTAGATTGATAATAATAAGAGTAATAAGTATAGTAATTGTCGTTCTATCGATCATATAAGCATAATATGGCTAATGATATGAGTTAGATTGATAATAATAAGAGTAATGAGTATAGTAATTGTCGTTCTATCGATCATATAACCATAATATGGCTAATAATATGAGTTAGATTGATAATAATAAGAGTAATGAGTATAGTAATTGTCGTACTATCGATCATATCTGCATAACATGGTTAATAATATGAGTTAGATTAATAATAGTAAGAGTAATGAGTATAGTAATTGTCGTTCTATCGATCATATAAGCATAATATGCCTAATAATATGAGTTAGATTTATAATAGTGAGTGTAATAAGTATAGTAATTGTCGTTCTATCGATCATATAAGCACAATATGGCTAATGATATGAGTTAGATTGATAATAATTAGAGTAATGAGTATAGTAGTTGTCGTTCTATCGATCATATAAGCATAATATGGCTAATAATATGAGTTAGATGGATAACAATAAGAGTAATAAGTATAGTAATTGTCGTTCTATCGATCATATAAGCATAATGTGGCTAATGATGTGAGTTAGATTGATAATAATTAGAGTAACGAGTATAGTAATTGTCGTTCTATCGATCATATAACCATAATATGGCTAATAATATGAGTTAGATTGATAATAATAAGAGTAATGAGTATAGTAATTGTCGTTCTATCGATCATATAAGCATAATATGGCTAATAATATGAGTTAGATTGATAATAATAAGAGTAATGCGTATAGTAATTGTCGTTCTATCGATCATATCTGCATAATATGGTTAACAATATGAGTGAGATTGATAATAGTGAGTGTAGCAAGTATAGTATTTGTCGTTCTATCGATCATATAAGCATAATATGGCTAATAATATGAGTTAGATTGATAATAATGAGTGTAATAAGTATAGTAATTGTCGTTCTATCGATCATATAAGCATAATATGCCTAATAATATGAGTTAGATTGATAATAATAAGAGTAGTAAGTATAGTAATTGTCGTTCTATCGATCATATAAGCATAATATGCCTAATAATATGAGTTAGATTGATAATAATTAGAGTAGTAAGTATAGTAATTGTCGTTCTATCGATCATATAAGCATAATATGGCTAATGATATGAGTTAGATTGATAATAATAAGAGTAATGAGTATAGTAATTGTCGTTCTATCGATCATATAAGCACAATATGGCTAATGATATGAGTTAGATTGATAATAATGAGAGTAATGAGTATAGTAGTTGTCGTCCTATCGATCATATAAGCATAATATGGCTCATAATATGAGTTAGATTGATAATAATAAGAGTAATAGGTATAGTAATTGTCGTTCTATCGATCATATCTGCATAATATGGTTAATAATATGAGTTAGATTGGTAATAATAAGAGTAATAAGTATAGTAATTGTCGTTCTATCGGTCATATAACCATAATATGGCTAATAATATGAGTTAGATTGATAACAGTGAGTGTAATAAGTATAGTAATTGTCGTTCTATCGATCATATAAGCATAATATGCCTAATAATATGAGTTAGATTGATAATAATAAGAGTAATAAGTATAGTAATTGTCGTTCTATCGATCATATAAGCATAATATGGCTAATGATATGAGTTAGATTGATAATAATAAGAGTAATGAGTATAGTAATTGTCGTTCTATCGATCATATAACCATAATATGGCTAATAATATGAGTTAGATTGATAATAATAAGAGTAATGAGTATAGTAATTGTCGTACTATCGATCATATCTGCATAACATGGTTAATAATATGAGTTAGATTAATAATAGTAAGAGTAATGAGTATAGTAATTGTCGTTCTATCGATCATATAAGCATAATATGCCTAATAATATGAGTTAGATTTATAATAGTGAGTGTAATAAGTATAGTAATTGTCGTTCTATCGATCATATAAGCACAATATGGCTAATGATATGAGTTAGATTGATAATAATTAGAGTAATGAGTATAGTAGTTGTCGTTCTATCGATCATATAAGCATAATATGGCTAATAATATGAGTTAGATGGATAACAATAAGAGTAATAAGTATAGTAATTGTCGTTCTATCGATCATATAAGCATAATGTGGCTAATGATGTGAGTTAGATTGATAATAATTAGAGTAACGAGTATAGTAATTGTCGTTCTATCGATCATATAACCATAATATGGCTAATAATATGAGTTAGATTGATAATAATAAGAGTAATGAGTATAGTAATTGTCGTTCTATCGATCATATAAGCATAATATGGCTAATAATATGAGTTAGATTGATAATAATAAGAGTAATGCGTATAGTAATTGTCGTTCTATCGATCATATCTGCATAATATGGTTAACAATATGAGTGAGATTGATAATAGTGAGTGTAGCAAGTATAGTATTTGTCGTTCTATCGATCATATAAGCATAATATGGCTAATAATATGAGTTAGATTGATAATAATGAGAGTAATGAGTATAGTAGTTGTCGTCCTATCGATCATATAAGCATAATATGGCTCATAATATGAGTTAGATTGTTTATAATAAGAGTAATAAGTACAGTAATTGTAGTTCAATCGATCATATAAGCATAATGTGGCTACTAATATGAGTTAGATTGATTATAATTAGAGTAATAAGGTTAGTAATTGTCGCTCTATCGGTCATATAACCACAATATGGCTAATAATGTGAGTTAAATTTATAATAGTGAGTGTAATAAGTATAGTAATTGTCGTTCTATCGATCATATAAGCACAATATGGCTGATGATATGAGTTAGATTGATAACAATAAGAGTAATAAGTATAGTAATTGTCGTTCTATCGATCATATAAGCATAATGTGGCTAATGATATGAGTTAGATTGATAATAATTAGAGTAATGAGTATAGTAATTGTCGTTCTATCGATCATATAAGCACAATATGGCTGATGATATGAGTTAGATTGATAACAATAAGAGTAATAAGTATAGTAATTGTCGTTCTATCGATCATATAAGCATAATGTGGCTAATGATATGAGTTAGATTGATAATAATTAGAGTAATGAGTATAGTAATTGTCGTTCTATCGATCATATAACCATAATATGGCTAATAATATGAGTTAGATTGATAATAATAAGAGTAATGAGTATAGTAATTGTCGTTCTATCGATCATATAAGCATAATATGGCTAATAATATGAGTTAGATTGATAATAATAAGAGTAATAAGTATAGTAATTGTCGTTCTATCGATCATATCTGCATAATATGGTTAATAATATGAGTTAGATAGATAATAATAAGAGTAATGAGTATAGTAGTCGTCGTCCTATCGATCATATAAGCATAATATGGCTCATAGTATGAGTTAGATTGATAATAATAAGAGTAAGAAGTATAGCAATTGTCGTTCTATCGGTCATATAACCATAATATGGCTAATAATGTGAGTTAGATTGATAATAGTGAGTGCAATAAGTATAGTAATTGTCGTTCTATCGATCATATAAGCACAATATGGCTAATGATATGAGTTAGATTGATAATAATGAGAGTAATGAGTATAGTAGTTGTCGTCCTATCGATCATATAAGCATAATATGGCTCATAATATGAGTTAGATTGTTAATAATAAGAGTAATAGGTATAGTAATTGTCGTTCTATCGGTCATATAACCACAATATGGCTAAGAATGTGAGTTAGATTGATAATAGTGTGTGCAATATGTATAGTAATTGTCGTTCTATCGATCATATAAGCACAATATGGCAAATAATATGAGTTAGATTGATAATAATAAGAGTAATAAGTATAGTAATTGTCGTTCTATCGATCATATAAGCATAATATGGCTAATGATATGAGTTAGATTGATAATAATAAGAATAATGAGTATAGTAATTGTCGTTCTATCGATCATATAACCATAATATGGCTAATAATATGAGTTAGATTGATGATAATAAGAGTAATGAGTATAGTAATTGTCGTACTATCGATCATATCTGCATAACATGGTTAATAATATGAGTTAGATTGATAATAGTAAGAGTAATGAGTATAATAATTGTCGTTCTATCGATTATATATGCACAATATGGCCAATAATATGAGTTAGATTGATAATAATAAGAGTAATAAGTATAGTAATTGTCGTTCTATCGATCATATATGCACAATATAACCAATAATATTCTTTAGATTGATAATAATAAGAGTAATAAGTATAGTAATTGTCGTTCTGTCGGTCATATAACCATAATATGGCTAATAATATGAGTTAGATTGATAACAGTGAGTGTAATAAGTATAGTAATTGTCGTTCTATCGATCATATAAGCATAATATGCCTAATAATATGAGTTAGATTGATAATAATAAGAGTAATAAGTATAGTAATTGTCGTTCTATCGATCATATAAGCATAATATGGCTAATGATATGAGTTAGATTGATAGTAACAAGAGTAATGAGTATAGTAATTGTCGTTCTATCGATCATATAACCATAATATGGCTAATAATATGAGTTAGATTGATAATAATAAGAGTAATGAGTATAGTAATTGTCGTACTATCGATCATATAAGCTTAATATGGCTAATAATATGAGTTAGATTGATAATAATAAGAGTAATAAGTATAGTAATTGTCGTTCTATCGATCATATAAGCATAATATGGCTAATAATATGAGTTAGATTGATAACAGTGAGTGTAATAAGTATAGTAATTGTCGTTCTATCGATCATATAAGCATAATATGGCTAATAATATGAGTTAGATTGATAATAATAAGAGTAATAAGGATAGTAATTGTAGTTCTATCGATCATATCTGCATAACATGGTTAATAATATGAGTTAGATTGATAATAGTAAGAGTAATGAGTATAGTAATTGTCGTTCTATCGATCATATATGCACAATATGGCCAATAATATGAGTTAGATTGATAATAATATGAGTAATAAGTATAGTAATTGTCGTTCTATCGATCATATAAGCATAATATGGCTAATGATATGAGTTAGATTGATAATAATAAGAGTAATGAGTATAGTAATTGTCGTTCTATCGATCATATAACCATAATATGGCTAATAATATGAGTTAGATTGATAATAATAAGAGTAATGAGTATAGTAATTGTCGTACTATCGATCATATAAGCTTAATATGGCTAATAATATGAGTTAGATTGATAATAAAAAGAGTAATAAATATAGTAATTGTCGTTCTATCGATCATATAAGCATAATATGGCTAATAATATGAGTTAGATTGATAATAATAAGAGTAATAAGTATAGTAATTGTCGTTCTATCGGTCATATAACCATAATATGGCTAATAATATGAGTTAGATTGATAACAGTGAGTGTAATAAGTATAGTAATTGTCGTTCTGTCGATCATATAAGCATAATATGCCTAATAATATGAGTTAGATTGATAATAATAAGAGTAATAAGTACAGTAATTGTCGTTCTATCGATCATATAAGCATAATATGGCTAATAATATGAGTTAGATTGATAATAATAAGAGTAATGAGTATAGTAATTGTCGTACTATCGATCATATCTGCATAACATGGTTAATAATATGAGTTGGATTAATAATAGTAAGAGTAATGAGTATAGTAATTGTCGTTCTATCGATCATATCTGCATAACATGGTTAATAATATGAGTTGGATTAATAATAGTAAGAGTAATGAGTATAGTAATTGTCGTTCTATCGATCATATAAGCATAATATGCCTAATAATATGAGTTAGATTGATAATAATAAGAGTAATAAGTATAGTAATTGTCCTTCTATCGATCATATAAGCATAATATGGCTAATAATGTGAGTTAGATTTATAATAGTGAGTGTAATAAGTATAGTAATTGTCGTTCTATCGATCATATAAGCACATTATGGCTAATGATATGAGTTAGATTGATAATAATTAGAGTAATGAGTATAGTAGTTGTCGTTCTATCGATCATATAAGCATAATATGGCTAATAATATGAGTTAGATTGATAATAATGAGAGTAATGAGTATAGTAGTTGTCGTCCTATCGATCATATAAGCATAATATGGCTCATAATATGAGTTAGATTGTTAATAATAAGAGTAATAAGTACAGTAATTGTAGTTCAATCGATCATATAAGCATAATGTGGCTACTAATATAAGTTAGATTGATTATAATTAGAGTAATAAGGTTAGTAATTGTCGCTCTATCGGTCATATAACCACAATATGGCTAATAATGTGAGTTAGATTTATAATAGTGAGTGTAATAAGTATAGTAATTGTCGTTCTATCGATCATATAAGCATAATATGCCTAATAATATGAGTTAGATTGATAATAATAAGAGTAATAAGTATAGTAATTGTCGTTCTATCGATCATATAAGCATAATATGGCTAATAATATGAGTTAGATTGATAATAATAAGAGTAATGAGTATAGTAATTGTCGTTCTATCGATCATATAACCATAATATGGCTAATAATATGAGTTAGATTGATAATAATAAGAGTAATGAGTATAGTAATTGTCGTACTATCGATCATATCTGCATAACATGGTTAATAATATGAGTTGGATTAATAATAGTAAGAGTAATGAGTATAGTAATTGTCGTTCTATCGATCATATAAGCATAATATGCCTAATAATATGAGTTAGATTGATAATAATAAGAGTAATAAGTATAGTAATTGTCCTTCTATCGATCATATAAGCATAATATGGCTAATAATGTGAGTTAGATTTATAATAGTGAGTGTAATAAGTATAGTAATTGTCGTTCTATCGATCATATAAGCACATTATGGCTAATGATATGAGTTAGATTGATAATAATAAGAGTAATGAGTATAGTAGTTGTCGTACTATCGATCATATAAGCATAATATGGCTAATAATATGAGTTAGATTGATAATAATAAGAGTAATGAGTATAGTAATTGTCGTTCTATCGATCATATAACCATAATATGGCTAATAATATGAGTTAGATTGATAATAATAAGAGTAATGAGTATAGTAATTGTCGTACTATCGATCATATCTGCATAATATGGTTAACAATATGAGTGAGATTGATAATAGTGAGTGTAGCAAGTATAGTATTTGTCGTTCTATCGATCATATAAGCATAATATGGCTAATAATATGAGTTAGATTGATAATAATGAGAGTAATGAGTATAGTAGTTGTCGTCCTATCGATCATATAAGCATAATATGGCTCATAATATGAGTTAGATTGTTTATAATAAGAGTAATAAGTACAGTAATTGTAGTTCAATCGATCATATAAGCATAATGTGGCTACTAATATGAGTTAGATTGATTATAATTAGAGTAATAAGGTTAGTAATTGTCGCTCTATCGGTCATATAACCACAATATGGCTAATAATGTGAGTTAAATTTATAATAGTGAGTGTAATAAGTATAGTAATTGTCGTTCTATCGATCATATAAGCACAATATGGCTGATGATATGAGTTAGATTGATAACAATAAGAGTAATAAGTATAGTAATTGTCGTTCTATCGATCATATAAGCATAATGTGGCTAATGATATGAGTTAGATTGATAATAATTAGAGTAATGAGTATAGTAATTGTCGTTCTATCGATCATATAACGATAATATGGCTAATAATATGAGTTAGATTGATAATAATAAGAGTAATGAGTATAGTAATCGTCGTTCTATCGATCATATAAGCATAATATGGCTAATAATATGAGTTAGATTGATAATAATAAGAGTAATAAGTATAGTAATTGTCGTTCTATCGATCATATCTGCATAATATGGTTAATAATATGAGTTAGATTGGTAATAATAAGAGTAATAAGTATAGTAATTGTCGTTCTATCGGTCATATAACCATAATATGGCTAATAATATGAGTTAGATTGATAACAGTGAGTGTAATAAGTATAGTAATTGTCGTTCTATCGATCATATAAGCATAATATGCCTAATAATATGAGTTAGATTGATAATAATAAGAGTAATAAGTATAGTAATTGTCGTTCTATCGATCATATAAGCATAATATGGCTAATGATATGAGTTAGATTGATAATAATAAGAGTAATGAGTATAGTAATTGTCGTTCTATCGATAATATAACCATAATATGGCTAATAATATGAGTTAGATTGATAATAATAAGAGTAATGAGTATAGTAATTGTCGTACTATCGATCATATCTGCATAATATGGTTAACAATATGAGTGAGATTGATAATAGTGAGTGTAGCAAGTATAGTATTTGTCGTTCTATCGATCATATAAGCATAATATGGCTAATAATATGAGTTAGATTGATAATAATGAGAGTAATGAGTATAGTAGTTGTCGTCCTATCGATCATATAAGCATAATATGGCTCATAATATGAGTTAGATTGTTTATAATAAGAGTAATAAGTACAGTAATTGTAGTTCAATCGATCATATAAGCATAATGTGGCTACTAATATGAGTTAGATTGATTATAATTAGAGTAATAAGGTTAGTAATTGTCGCTCTATCGGTCATATAACCACAATATGGCTAATAATGTGAGTTAAATTTATAATAGTGAGTGTAATAAGTATAGTAATTGTCGTTCTATCGATCATATAAGCACAATATGGCTGATGATATGAGTTAGATTGATAACAATAAGAGTAATAAGTATAGTAATTGTCGTTCTATCGATCATATAAGCATAATGTGGCTAATGATATGAGTTAGATTGATAATAATTAGAGTAATGAGTATAGTAATTGTCGTTCTATCGATCATATAACCATAATATGGCTAATAATATGAGTTAGATTGATAATAATAAGAGTAATGAGTATAGTAATCGTCGTTCTATCGATCATATAAGCATAATATGGCTAATAATATGAGTTAGATTGATAATAATAAGAGTAATAAGTATAGTAATTGTCGTTCTATCGATCATATCTGCATAATATGGTCAATAATATGAGTTAGATTGATAATAATAAGTGTAATAAGTATAGTAATTGTCGTTCTATCGGACATATAACCATAATATGGCTAATAATATGAGTTAGATTGATAATAATAAGAGTAATGAGTATAGTAGTTGTCGTACTATCGATCATATAAGCATAATATGGCTAATAATATGAGTTAGATTGATAATAATAAGAGTAATAAGTGTAGTAATTGTCGTTCTATCGATCATATAAGCATAATATGACTAATAATATGAGTTAGATTGATAACAGTGAGTGGAATAAGTATAGTAATTGTCGTTCTGTCGATCATATAAGCATAATATGGCTAATAATATGAGTTAGATTGATAATAATAAGAGTAATGCGTATAGTAATTGTCGTTCTATCGATCATATCTGCATAATATGGTTAATAATATGAGTGAGATTGATAATAGTGAGTGTAGCAAGTATAGTATTTGTCGTTCTATCGATCATATAAGCACAATATGGCTAATAATATGAGTTAGATTGATAATAATGAGAGTAATGAGTATAGTAGTTGTCGTCCTATCGATCATATAAGCATAATATGGCTCATAATATGAGTTAGATTGTTTATAATAAGAGTAATAAGTACAGTAATTGTAGTTCAATCGATCATATAAGCATAATGTGGCTACTAATATGAGTTAGATTGATTATAATTAGAGTAATAAGGTTAGTAATTGTCGCTCTATCGGTCATATAACCACAATATGGCTAATAATGTGAGTTAGATTTATAATAGTGAGTGTAATAAGTATAGTAATTGTCGTTCTATCGATCATATAAGCACAATATGGCTAATGATATGAGTTAGATAGATAATAATTAGAGTAATGAGTATAGTAATTGTAGTTCTATCGATCATATAAGCATGCTATGGCTAATAATATGAGTTAGATTGATAATAGTAAGAGTAATAGGGATAGTAATTGTCGTTCTATCGATCATATATGCATAACATGGTTAATAATATGAGTTAGATTGATAATAGTAAGAGTAATGAGTATAGTAATTGTCGTTCTATCGATCATATATGCACAATATGGCCAATAATATGAGTTAGATTGATAATAATAAGAGTAATAAGTATAGTAATTGTCGTTCTATCGATCATATCTGCATAATATGGTTAATAATATGAGTTAGATTGATAATAATAAGAGTAATAAGTATAGTAATTGTCGTTCTATCGGTCATATAACCATAATATGGCTAATAATATGAGTTAGATTGATAACAGTGAGTGTAATAAGTATAGTAATTGTCGTTCTATCGATCATATAAGCATAATATGCCTAATAATATGAGTTAGATTGATAATAATAAGAGTAGTAAGTATAGTAATTGTCGTTCTATCGATCATATAAGCATAATATGGCTAATGATATGAGTTAGATTGAGAATAATAAGAGTAATGAGTATAGTAATTGTCGTTCTATCGGTCATATAACCATAATATGGCTAATAATATGAGTTAGATTGATAACAGTGAGTGTAATAAGTATAGTAATTGTCGTTCTATCGATCATATAAGCATAATATGCCTAATAATATGAGTTAGATTGATAATAATAAGAGTAATAAGTATAGTAATTGTCGTTCTATCAATCATATAAGCATAATATGGCTAATGATATGAGTAAGATTGATAATAATAAGAGTAATGAGTATAGTAATTGTCGTTCTATCGATCATATAACCATAATATGGCTAATAATATGAGTTAGGTTGATAATAGTAAGAGTAATAGGTATAGTAATTGTCGTTCTATCGGTCATATAACCACAATACGGCTGTTAAAGTGAGTTAGATTGATAATAGTGAGTGTAGTAAGTACAGTAATTGAAGTTCTATCGATCATATAAGCATAATGTGGCTATTAATATGAGTTAGATTGATTATAATTAGAGTAATAAGTATAGTAATTGTCGTTCTATCGGTCATATAACCACAATATGGCTAATAATGTGAGTTAGATTTATAATAGTGAGTGTAATAAGTATAGTAATTGTCGTTCTATCGATCATATAAGCACAATATGGCTAATGATATGAGTTAGATTGATAATAATTAGAGTAATGAGTATAGTAATTGTCGTTCTATCGATCATATAAGCATAATATGGCTAATAATATGAGTTAGATTGATAATAATAAGAGTAATAAGTATAGTAATTGTCGTTCTATCGATCATATAAGCATAATGTGGCTAATGATATGAGTTAGATTGATAATAATTAGAGTAATAAGTATAGTAATTGTCGTTCTATCGATCATATAAGCATAATGTGGCTACTAATATAAGTTAGATTGATTATAATTAGAGTAATAAGGTTAGTAATTGTCGCTCTATCGGTCATATAACCACAATATGGCTAATAATGTGAGTTAGATTTACAATAGTAAGAGTAATAGGGATAGTAATTGTCGTTCTATCGATCATATATGCATAACATGGTTAATAATATGAGTTAGATTGATAATAGTAAGAGTAATGAGTATAGTAATTGTCGTTCTATCGATCATATATGCACAATATGGCCAATAATATGAGTTAGATTGATAATAATAAGAGTAATAAGTATAGTAATTGTCGTTCTATCGATCATATCTGCATAATATGGTTAATAATATGAGTTAGATTGATAATAATAAGAGTAATAAGTATAGTAATTGTCGTTCTATCGGTCATATAACCATAATATGGCTAATAATATGAGTTAGATTGATAACAGTGAGTGTAATAAGTATAGTAATTGTCGTTCTATCGATCATATAAGCATAATATGCCTAATAATATGAGTTAGATTGATAATAATAAGAGTAGTAAGTATAGTAATTGTCGTTCTATCGATCATATAAGCATAATATGGCTAATGATATGAGTTAGATTGAGAATAATAAGAGTAATGAGTATAGTAATTGTCGTTCTATCGGTCATATAACCATAATATGGCTAATAATATGAGTTAGATTGATAACAGTGAGTGTAATAAGTATAGTAATTGTCGTTCTATCGATCATATAAGCATAATATGCCTAATAATATGAGTTAGATTGATAATAATAAGAGTAATAAGTATAGTAATTGTCGTTCTATCAATCATATAAGCATAATATGGCTAATGATATGAGTAAGATTGATAATAATAAGAGTAATGAGTATAGTAATTGTCGTTCTATCGATCATATAACCATAATATGGCTAATAATATGAGTTAGGTTGATAATAGTAAGAGTAATAGGTATAGTAATTGTCGTTCTATCGGTCATATAACCACAATACGGCTGTTAAAGTGAGTTAGATTGATAATAGTGAGTGTAGTAAGTACAGTAATTGTAGTTCTATCGATCATATAAGCATAATGTGGCTATTAATATGAGTTAGATTGATTATAATTAGAGTAATAAGTATAGTAATTGTCGTTCTATCGGTCATATAACCACAATATGGCTAATAATGTGAGTTAGATTTATAATAGTGAGTGTAATAAGTATAGTAATTGTCGTTCTATCGATCATATAAGCACAATATGGCTAATGATATGAGTTAGATTGATAATAATTAGAGTAATGAGTATAGTAATTGTCGTTCTATCGATCATATAAGCATAATATGGCTAATAATATGAGTTAGATTGATAATAATAAGAGTAATAAGTATAGTAATTGTCGTTCTATCGATCATATAAGCATAATGTGGCTAATGATATGAGTTAGATTGATAATAATTAGAGTAATAAGTATAGTAATTGTCGTTCTATCGATCATATAAGCATAATGTGGCTAATGATATGAGTTAGATTGATAATAATTAGAGTAATAAGTATAGTAATTGTCGTTCTATCGATCATATAAGCATAATATGGCTAATGATATGAGTTAGATTGATAATAATAAGAGTAATGAGTATAGTAATTGTCGTTCTATCGGTCATATAACCATAATATGGCTAATAATATGAGTTAGATTGATAACAGTGAGTGTAATAAGTATAGTAATTGTCGTTCTATCGATCATATAAGCATAATATGCCTAATAATATGAGTTAGATTGATAATAATAAGAGTAATAAGTATAGTAATTGTCGTTCTATCGATCATATAAGCATAATATGGCTAATAATATGAGTTAGATTGATAATAATAAGAGTAATGAGTATAGTAATTGTCGTTCTATCGATCATATAACCATAATATGGCTAATAATATGAGTTAGATTGATAATAATAAGAGTAATGAGTATAGTAATTGTCGTACTATCGATCATATCTGCATAACATGGTTAATAATATGAGTTGGATTAATAATAGTAAGAGTAATGAGTATAGTAATTGTCGTTCTATCGATCATATAAGCATAATATGCCTAATAATATGAGTTAGATTGATAATAATAAGAGTAATAAGTATAGTAATTGTCCTTCTATCGATCATATAAGCATAATATGGCTAATAATGTGAGTTAGATTTATAATAGTGAGTGTAATAAGTATAGTAATTGTCGTTCTATCGATCATATAAGCACATTATGGCTAATGATATGAGTTAGATTGATAATAATTAGAGTAATGAGTATAGTAGTTGTCGTTCTATCGATCATATAAGCATAATATGGCTAATAATATGAGTTAGATTGATAACAATAAGAGTAATGCGTATAGTAATTGTCGTTCTATCGATCATATCTGCATAATATGGTTAATAATATGAGTGAGATTGATAATAGTGAGTGTAGCAAGTATAGTATTTGTCGTTCTATCGATCATATAAGCATAATATGGCTAATAATATGAGTTAGATTGATAATAATGAGAGTAATGAGTATAGTAGTTGTCGTCCTATCGATCATATAAGCATAATATGGCTCATAATATGAGTTAGATTGTTAATAATAAGAGTAATAAGTACAGTAATTGTAGTTCAATCGATCATATAAGCATAATGTGGCTACTAATATAAGTTAGATTGATTATAATTAGAGTAATAAGGTTAGTAATTGTCGCTCTATCGGTCATATAACCACAATATGGCTAATAATGTGAGTTAGATTTATAATAGTGAGTGTAATAAGTATAGTAATTGTCGTTCTATCGATCATATAAGCACAATATGGCTAATGATATGAGTTAGATTGATAATAATTAGAGTAATGAGTACAGTAATTGTCGTTCTATCGATCATATAAGCATAATATGGCTAATAATATGAGTTAGATTGATAACAGTGAGTGTAATAAGTACAGTAATTGTAGTTCTATCGATCATATAAGCATAATGTGGCTATTAATATGAGTTAGATTGATTATGATTAGAGTAATAAGGTTAGTAATTGTCGTTCTATCGGTCATATAACCACAATATGGCTAACAATGTGAGTTAGATTTATAATAGTGAGTGTAACAGGTATAGTAATTGTCGTTCTATCGATCATACAAGCACAATATGGCTAATGATATGAGTTAGATTGATAATAATTAGAGTATTGAGTATAGTAATTGTAGTTCTGTCGATCATATAAGCATGCTATGGCTAATAATATGAGTTAGATTGATAATAGTAAGAGTAATAGGGATAGTAATTGTCGTTCTATCGATCATATATGCATAACATGGTTAATAATATGAGTTAGATTGATAATAGTAAGAGTAATGAGTATAGTAATTGTCGTTCTATCGATCATATATGCACAATATGGCCAATAATATGAGTTAGATTGATAATAATAAGAGTAATAAGTATAGTAATTGTCGTTCTATCGATCATATCTGCATAATATGGTTAATAATATGAGTTAGATTGATAATAATATGAGTAATAAGTATAGTAATTGTCGTTCTATCGATCATATAAGCATAATATGGCTAATGATATGAGTTAGATTGATAAAAATAAGAGTAATGAGTATAGTAATTGTCGTTCTATCGATCATATAACCATAATATGGCTAATAATATGAGTTAGATTGATAATAATAAGAGTAATGAGTATAGTAATTGTCGTACTATCGATCATATAAGCTTAATATGGCTAATAATATGAGTTAGATTGATAATAATAAGAGTAATAAATATAGTAATTGTCGTTCTATCGATCATATAAACATAATATGGCTAATAATATGAGTCAGATTGATAATAATAAGAGTAATAAGTATAGTAATTGTCGTTCTATCGGTCATATAACCATAATATGGCTAATAATATGAGTTAGATCGATAACAGTGAGTGTAATAAGTATAGTAATTGTCGTTCTATCGATCATTTAAGCATAATATGCCTAATAATATGAGTTAGATTGATAATAATTAGAGTAGTAAGTATAGTAATTGTCGTTCTATCGATCATATAAGCATAATATGGCTAATGATATGAGTTAGATTGATAATAATAAGAGTAATGAGTATAGTAATTGTCGTTCTATCGATCATATAAGCACAATATGGCTAATGATATGAGTTAGATTGATAATAATGAGAGTAATGAGTATAGTAGTTGTCGTCCTATCGATCATATAAGCATAATATGGCTCATAATATGAGTTAGATTGATAATAATAAGAGTAATAGGTATAGTAATTGTCGTTCTATCGATCATATCTGCATAATATGGTTAATAATATGAGTTAGATTGGTAATAATAAGAGTAATAAGTATAGTAATTGTCGTTCTATCGGTCATATAACCGTAATATGGCTAATAATATGAGTTAGATTGATAACAGTGAGTGTAATAAGTATAGTAATTGTCGTTCTATCGATCATATAAGCATAATATGCCTAATAATATGAGTTAGATTGATAATAATAAGAGTAATAAGTATAGTAATTGTCGTTCTATCGATCATATAAGCATAATATGGCTAATGATATGAGTTAGATTGATAATAATAAGAGTAATGAGTATAGTAATTGTCGTTCTATCGATCATATAACCATAATATGGCTAATAATATGAGTTAGATTGATAATAATAAGAGTAATGAGTATAGTAATTGTCGTACTATCGATCATATCTGCATAATATGGTTAACAATATGAGTGAGATTGATAATAGTGAGTGTAGCAAGTATAGTATTTGTCGTTCTATCGATCATATAAGCATAATATGGCTAATAATATGAGTTAGATTGATAATAATGAGAGTAATGAGTATAGTAGTTGTCGTCCTATCGATCATATAAGCATAATATGGCTCATAATATGAGTTAGATTGTTTATAATAAGAGTAATAAGTACAGTAATTGTAGTTCAATCGATCATATAAGCATAATGTGGCTACTAATATGAGTTAGATTGATTATAATTAGAGTAATAAGGTTAGTAATTGTCGCTCTATCGGTCATATAACCACAATATGGCTAATAATGTGAGTTAAATTTATAATAGTGAGTGTAATAAGTATAGTAATTGTCGTTCTATCGATCATATAAGCACAATATGGCTGATGATATGAGTTAGATTGATAACAATAAGAGTAATAAGTATAGTAATTGTCGTTCTATCGATCATATAAGCATAATGTGGCTAATGATATGAGTTAGATTGATAATAATTAGAGTAATGAGTATAGTAATTGTCGTTCTATCGATCATATAACCATAATATGGCTAATAATATGAGTTAGATTGATAATAATAAGAGTAATGAGTATAGTAATCGTCGTTCTATCGATCATATAAGCATAATATGGCTAATAATATGAGTTAGATTGATAATAATAAGAGTAATAAGTATAGTAATTGTCGTTCTATCGATCATATCTGCATAATATGGTTAATAATATGAGTTAGATTGATAATAATAAGTGTAATAAGTATAGTAATTGTCGTTCTATCGGACATATAACCATAATATGGCTAATAATATGAGTTAGATTGATAATAATAAGAGTAATGAGTATAGTAGTTGTCGTACTATCGATCATATAAGCATAATATGGCTAATAATATGAGTTAGATTGATAATAATAAGAGTAATAAGTATAGTAATTGTCGTTCTATCGATCATATAAGCATAATATGACTAATAATATGAGTTAGATTGATAACAGTGAGTGGAATATGTATAGTAATTGTCGTTCTGTCGATCATATAAGCATAATATGGCTAATAATATGAGTTAGATTGATAATAATAAGAGTAATGCGTATAGTAATTGTCGTTATATCGATCATATCTGCATAATATGGTTAATAATATGAGTGAGATTGATAATAGTGAGTGTAGCAAGTATAGTATTTGTCGTTCTATCGATCATATAAGCATAATATGGCTAATAATATGAGTTAGATTGATAATAATGAGAGTAATGAGTATAGTAGTTGTCGTCCTATCGATCATATAAGCATAATATGGCTCATAATATGAGTTAGATTGTTTATAATAAGAGTAATAAGTACAGTAATTGTAGTTCAATCGATCATATAAGCATAATGTGGCTACTAATATGAGTTAGATTGATTATAATTAGAGTAATAAGGTTAGTAATTGTCGCTCTATCGGTCATATAACCACAATATGGCTAATAATGTGAGTTAGATTTATAATAGTGAGTGTAATAAGTATAGTAATTGTCGTTCTATCGATCATATAAGCACAATATGGCTAATGATATGAGTTAGATTGATAACAATAAGAGTAATAAGTATAGTAATTGTCGTTCTATCGATCATATAAGCATAATGTGGCTAATGATATGAGTTAGATTGATAATAATTAGAGTAATGAGTATAGTAATTGTCGTTCTATCGATCATATAACCATAATATGGCTATTAATATGAGTTAGATTGATAATAATAAGAGTAATGAGTATAGTAATTGTCGTTCTACCGATCATATAAGCATAATATGGCTAATAATATGAGTTAGATTGATAATAATAAGAGTAATAAGTATAGTAATTGTCGTTCTATCGATCATATCTGCATAATATGGTTAGTAATATGAGTTAGATTGATAATAATAAGTGTAATAAGTATAGTAATTGTCGTTCTATCGGACATATAACCATAATATGGCTAATAATATGAGTTAGATTGATAATAATAAGAGTAATGAGTATAGTAGTTGTCGTACTATCGATCATATAAGCATAATATGGATAATAATATGAGTTAGATTGATAATAATAAGAGTAGTAAGTATAGTAATTGTCGTTCTATCGATCATATAAGCATAATATGACTAATAATATGAGTTAGATTGATAACAGTGAGTGTAATAAGTATAGTAATTGTCGTTCTGTCGATCATATAAGCATAATATGGCTAATAATATGAGTTAGATTGATAATAATAAGAGTAATGCGTATAGTAATTGTCGTTCTATCGATCATATCTGCATAATATGGTTAATAATATGAGTGAGATTGATAATAGTGAGTGTAGCAAGTATAGTATTTGTCGTTCTATCGATCATATAAGCACAATATGGCTAATAATATGAGTTAGATTGATAATAATGAGAGTAATGAGTATAGTAGTTGTCGTCCTATCGATCATATAAGCATAATATGGCTCATAATATGAGTTAGATTGTTTATAATAAGAGTAATAAGTACAGTAATTGTAGTTCAATCGATCATATAAGCATAATGTGGCTACTAATATGAGTTAGATTGATTATAATTAGAGTAATAAGGTTAGTAATTGTCGCTCTATCGGTCATATAACCACAATATGGCTAATAATGTGAGTTAAATTTATAATAGTGAGTGTAATAAGTATAGTAATTGTCGTTCTATCGATCATATAAGCACAATATGGCTGATGATATGAGTTAGATTGATAACAATAAGAGTAATAAGTATAGTAATTGTCGTTCTATCGATCATATAAGCATAATGTGGCTAATGATATGAGTTAGATTGATAATAATTAGAGTAATGAGTATAGTAATTGTCGTTCTATCGATCATATAACCATAATATGGCTAATAATATGAGTTAGATTGATAATAATAAGAGTAATGAGTATAGTAATCGTCGTTCTATCGATCATATAAGCATAATATGGCTAATAATATGAGTTAGATTGATAATAATAAGAGTAATAAGTATAGTAATTGTCGTTCTATCGATCATATCTGCATAATATGGTTAATAATATGAGTTAGATTGATAATAATAAGTGTAATAAGTATACTAATTGTCGTTCTATCGGACATATAACCATAATATGGCTAATAATATGAGTTAGATTGATAATAATAAGAGTAATGAGTATAGTAGTTGTCGTACTATCGATCATATAAGCATAATATGGCTAATAATATGAGTTAGATTGATAATAATAAGAGTAATAAGTATAGTAATTGTCGTTCTATCGATCATATAAGCATAATATGACTAATAATATGAGTTAGATTGATAACAGTGAGTGGAATAAGTATAGTAATTGTCGTTCTGTCGATCATATAAGCATAATATGGCTAATAATATGAGTTAGATTGATAATAATAAGAGTAATGCGTATAGTAATTGTCGTTCTATCGATCATATCTGCATAATATGGTTAATAATATGAGTGAGATTGATAATAGTGAGTGTAGCAAGTATAGTATTTGTCGTTCTATCGATCATATAAGCATAATATGGCTAATAATATGAGTTAGAGTGATAATAATGAGAGTAATGAGTATAGTAGTTGTCGTCCTATCGATCATATAAGCATAATATGGCTCATAATATGAGTTAGATTGTTTATAATAAGAGTAATAAGTACAGTAATTGTAGTTCAATCGATCATATAAGCATAATGTGGCTACTAATATGAGTTAGATTGATTATAATTAGAGTAATAAGGTTAGTAATTGTCGCTCTATCGGTCATATAACCACAATATGGCTAATAATGTGAGTTAGATTTATAATAGTGAGTGTAATAAGTATAGTAATTGTCGTTCTATCGATCATATAAGCACAATATGGCTAATGATATGAGTTAGATTGATAATAATAAGAGTAATGAGTATAGTAATTGTCGTTCTACCGATCATATAAGCATAATATGGCTAATAATATGAGTTAGATTGATAATAATAAGAGTAATAAGTATAGTAATTGTCGTTCTATCGATCATATCTGCATAATATGGTTAGTAATATGAGTTAGATTGATAATAATAAGTGTAATAAGTATAGTAATTGTCGTTCTATCGGACATATAACCATAATATGGCTAATAATATGAGTTAGATTGATAATAATAAGAGTAATGAGTATAGTAGTTGTCGTACTATCGATCATATAAGCATAATATGGATAATAATATGAGTTAGATTGATAATAATAAGAGTAATAAGTATAGTAATTGTCGTTCTATCGATCATATAAGCATAATATGACTAATAATATGAGTTAGATTGATAACAGTGAGTGTAATAAGTATAGTAATTGTCGTTCTGTCGATCATATAAGCATAATATGGCTAATAATATGAGTTAGATTGATAATAATAAGAGTAATGCGTATAGTAATTGTCGTTCTATCGATCATATCTGCATAATATGGTTAATAATATGAGTGAGATTGATAATAGTGAGTGTAGCAAGTATAGTATTTGTCGTTCTATCGATCATATAAGCACAATATGGCTAATAATATGAGTTAGATTGATAATAATGAGAGTAATGAGTATAGTAGTTGTCGTCCTATCGATCATATAAGCATAATATGGCTCATAATATGAGTTAGATTGTTTATAATAAGAGTAATAAGTACAGTAATTGTAGTTCAATCGATCATATAAGCATAATGTGGCTACTAATAAGAGTTAGATTGATTATAATTAGAGTAATAAGGTTAGTAATTGTCGCTCTATCGGTCATATAACCACAATATGGCTAATAATGTGAGTTAGATTTATAATAGTGAGTGTAATAAGTATAGTAATTGTCGTTCTATCGATCATATAAGCACAATATGGCTAATGATATGAGTTAGATAGATAATAATTAGAGTAATGAGTATAGTAATTGTAGTTCTATCGATCATATAAGCATGCTATGGCTAATAATATGAGTTAGATTGATAATAGTAAGAGTAATAGGGATAGTAATTGTCGTTCTATCGATCATATATGCATAACATGGTTAATAATATGAGTTAGATTGATAATAGTAAGAGTAATGAGTATAGTAATTGTCGTTCTATCGATCATATATGCACAATATGGCCAATAATATGAGTTAGATTGATAATAATAAGAGTAATGAGTATAGTAATTGTCGTTCTATCGATCATATCTGCATAATATGGTTAATAATATGAGTTAGATTGATAATAATAAGAGTAATAAGTATAGTAATTGTCGTTCTATCGGTCATATAACCATAATATGGCTAATAATATGAGTTAGATTGATAACAGTGAGTGTAATAAGTATAGTAATTGTCGTTCTATCGATCATATAAGCATAATATGCCTAATAATATGAGTTAGATTGATAATAATAAGAGTAGTAAGTATAGTAATTGTCGTTCTATCGATCATATAAGCATAATATGGCTAATGATATGAGTTAGATTGAGAATAATAAGAGTAATGAGTATAGTAATTGTCGTACTATCGATCATATCTGCATAACATGGTTAATAATATGAGTTAGATTGATAATAGTAAGAGTAATGAGTATAGTAATTGTCGTTCTATCGATTATATATGCACAATATGGCCAATAATATGAGTTAGATTGATAATAATAAGAGTAATAAGTATAGTAATTGTCGTTCTATCGATCATATATGCACAATATAACCAATAATATGAGTTAGATTGATAATAATAAGAGTAATTAGTATAGCAATTGTCGTTCTATCGATCATATCTGCATAATATGGTTAATAATATGAGTTAGATTGATAATAATAGGAGTAATAAGTATAGTAATTGTCGTTCTATCGGTCATATAACCATAATATGGCTAATAATATGAGTTAGATTGATAACAGTGAGTGTAATAAGTATAGTAATTGTCGTTCTATCGATCATATAAGCATAATATGCCTAATAATATGAGTTAGATTGATAATAATAAGAGTAATAAGTATAGTAATTGTCGTTCTATCAATCATATAAGCATAATATGGCTAATGATATGAGTAAGATTGATAATAATAAGAGTAATGAGTATAGTAATTGTCGTTCTATCGATCATATAACCATAATATGGCTAATAATATGAGTTAGGTTGACAATAGTAAGAGTAATAGGTATAGTAATTGTCGTTCTATCGGTCATATAACCACAATACGGCTGTTAAAGTGAGTTAGATTGATAATAGTGAGTGTAATAAGTACAGTAATTGTAGTTCTATCGATCATATAAGCATAATGTGGCTATTAATATGAGTTAGATTGATTATAATTAGAGTAATAAGTATAGTAATTGTCGTTCTATCGGTCATATAACCACAATATGGCTAATAATGTGAGTTAGATTTATAATAGTGAGTGTAATAAGTATAGTAATTGTCGTTCTATCGATCATATAAGCACAATATGGCTAATGATATGAGTTAGATTGATAATAATTAGAGTAATGAGTATAGTAATTGTCGTTCTATCGATCATATAACCATAATATGGCTAATAATATGAGTTAGATTGATAATAATAAGAGTAATGAGTATAGTAGTTGTCGTACTATCGATCATATAAGCATAATATGGATAATAATATGAGTTAGATTGATAATAATAAGAGTAATAAGTATAGTAATTGTCGTTCTATCGATCATATAAGCATAATATGACTAATAATATGAGTTAGATTGATAACAGTGAGTGTAATAAGTATAGTAATTGTCGTTCTGTCGATCATATAAGCATAATATGGCTAATAATATGAGTTAGATTGATAATAATAAGAGTAATGCGTATAGTAATTGTCGTTCTATCGATCATATCTGCATAATATGGTTAATAATATGAGTGAGATTGATAATAGTGAGTGTAGCAAGTATAGTATTTGTCGTTCTATCGATCATATAAGCACAATATGGCTAATAATATGAGTTAGATTGATAATAATGAGAGTAATGAGTATAGTAGTTGTCGTCCTATCGATCATATAAGCATAATATGGCTCATAATATGAGTTAGATTGTTTATAATAAGAGTAATAAGTACAGTAATTGTAGTTCAATCGATCATATAAGCATAATGTGGCTACTAATAAGAGTTAGATTGATTATAATTAGAGTAATAAGGTTAGTAATTGTCGCTCTATCGGTCATATAACCACAATATGGCTAATAATGTGAGTTAGATTTATAATAGTGAGTGTAATAAGTATAGTAATTGTCGTTCTATCGATCATATAAGCACAATATGGCTAATGATATGAGTTAGATAGATAATAATTAGAGTAATGAGTATAGTAATTGTAGTTCTATCGATCATATAAGCATGCTATGGCTAATAATATGAGTTAGATTGATAATAGTAAGAGTAATAGGGATAGTAATTGTCGTTCTATCGATCATATATGCATAACATGGTTAATAATATGAGTTAGATTGATAATAGTAAGAGTAATGAGTATAGTAATTGTCGTTCTATCGATCATATATGCACAATATGGCCAATAATATGAGTTAGATTGATAATAATAAGAGTAATGAGTATAGTAATTGTCGTTCTATCGATCATATCTGCATAATATGGTTAATAATATGAGTTAGATTGATAATAATAAGAGTAATAAGTATAGTAATTGTCGTTCTATCGGTCATATAACCATAATATGGCTAATAATATGAGTTAGATTGATAACAGTGAGTGTAATAAGTATAGTAATTGTCGTTCTATCGATCATATAAGCATAATATGCCTAATAATATGAGTTAGATTGATAATAATAAGAGTAGTAAGTATAGTAATTGTCGTTCTATCGATCATATAAGCATAATATGGCTAATGATATGAGTTAGATTGAGAATAATAAGAGTAATGAGTATAGTAATTGTCGTACTATCGATCATATCTGCATAACATGGTTAATAATATGAGTTAGATTGATAATAGTAAGAGTAATGAGTATAGTAATTGTCGTTCTATCGATTATATATGCACAATATGGCCAATAATATGAGTTAGATTGATAATAATAAGAGTAATAAGTATAGTAATTGTCGTTCTATCGATCATATATGCACAATATAACCAATAATATGAGTTAGATTGATAATAATAAGAGTAATTAGTATAGCAATTGTCGTTCTATCGATCATATCTGCATAATATGGTTAATAATATGAGTTAGATTGATAATAATAGGAGTAATAAGTATAGTAATTGTCGTTCTATCGGTCATATAACCATAATATGGCTAATAATATGAGTTAGATTGATAACAGTGAGTGTAATAAGTATAGTAATTGTCGTTCTATCGATCATATAAGCATAATATGCCTAATAATATGAGTTAGATTGATAATAATAAGAGTAATAAGTATAGTAATTGTCGTTCTATCAATCATATAAGCATAATATGGCTAATGATATGAGTAAGATTGATAATAATAAGAGTAATGAGTATAGTAATTGTCGTTCTATCGATCATATAACCATAATATGGCTAATAATATGAGTTAGGTTGACAATAGTAAGAGTAATAGGTATAGTAATTGTCGTTCTATCGGTCATATAACCACAATACGGCTGTTAAAGTGAGTTAGATTGATAATAGTGAGTGTAATAAGTACAGTAATTGTAGTTCTATCGATCATATAAGCATAATGTGGCTATTAATATGAGTTAGATTGATTATAATTAGAGTAATAAGTATAGTAATTGTCGTTCTATCGGTCATATAACCACAATATGGCTAATAATGTGAGTTAGATTTATAATAGTGAGTGTAATAAGTATAGTAATTGTCGTTCTATCGATCATATAAGCACAATATGGCTAATGATATGAGTTAGATTGATAATAATTAGAGTAATGAGTATAGTAATTGTCGTTCTATCGATCATATAAGCATAATATGGCTAATAATATGAGTTAGATTGATAATAATAAGAGTAATAAGTATAGTAATTGTCGTTCTATCGATCATATAAGCATAATGTGGCTAATGATATGAGTTAGATTGATAATAATTAGAGTAATAAGTATAGTAATTGTCGTTCTATCGATCATATAAGCATAATATGGCTAATGATATGAGTTAGATTGATAATAATAAGAGTAATGAGTATAGTAATTGTCATTCTATCGATCATATAACCATAATATGGCTAATAATATGAGTTAGGTTGATAATAGTAAGAGTAATGGGTATAGTAAATGCCGTTCTATCGGTCATATAACCACAATACGGCTAATAATGTGAGTTAGATTGATAATAGTGAGTGTAATAAGTACAGTAATTGTCGTACTATCGATCATATAAGCTTAATATGGCTAATAATATGAGTTAGATTGATAATAATAAGAGTAATAAGTATAGTAATTGTCGTTCTATCGATCATATAAGCATAATATGGCTAATAATATGAGTTAGATTGATAACAGTGAGTGTAATAAGTATAGTAATTGTCGTTCTATCGATCATATAAGCATAATATGGCTATTAATATGAGTTAGATTGATTATAATTAGAGTAATAAGTATAGTAATATTCGTTCTATCGATCATATCTGCATAATATGGTTAATAATATGAGTTAGATTGATAACAGTGAGTGTAATAAGTATAGTAATTGTCGTTCTATCGATCATATAAGCATAATATGGCTAACAATATGAGTTAGATTGATAATAATAAGAGTAATAAGGATAGTAATTGTAGTTCTATCGATCATATCTGCATAACATGGTTAATAATATGAGTTAGATTGATAATAGTAAGAGTAATGAGTATAGTAATTGTCGTTCTATCGATCATATATGCACAATATGGCCAATAATATGAGTTAGATTGATAATAATATGAGTAATAAGTATAGTAATTGTCGTTCTATCGATCATATAAGCATAATATGGCTAATGATATGAGTTAGATTGATAATAATAAGAGTAATGAGTATAGTAATTGTCGTTCTATCGATCATATAACCATAATATGGCTAATAATATGAGTTAGATTGATAATAATAAGAGTAATGAGTATAGTAATTGTCGTACTATCGATCATATAAGCTTAATATGGCTAATAATATGAGTTAGATTGATAATAATAAGAGTAATAAATATAGTAATTGTCGTTCTATCGATCATATAAGCATAATATGGTTAATGATATGAGTTAGATTGATAATAATAAGAATAATGAGTATAGTAATTGTCGTTCTATCGATCATATAACCATAATATGGCTAATAATATGAGTTAGATTGATGATAATAAGAGTAATGAGTATAGGAATTGTCGTACTATCGATCATATCTGCATAACATGGTTAATAATATGAGTTAGATTAATAATAGTAAGAGTAATGAGTATAGTAATTGTCGTTCTATCGATCATATATGCACAATATGGCCAATAATATGAGTTAGATTGATAATAATAAGAGTAATAAGTATAGTAATTGTCGTTCTATCGATCATATCTGCATAATATGGTTAATAATATGAGTTAGATTGATAATAATAAGAGGAAGAAGTATAGTAATTGTCGTTCTATCGGTCATATAACCATAATATGGCTAATAATATGAGTTAGATTGATAACAGTGAGTGTAATAAGTATAGTAATTGTCGTTCTATCGATCATATAAGCATAATATGCCTAATAATATGAGTTAGATTGATAATAATAAGAGTAATGAGTATAGTAGTCGTCGTCCTATCGATCATAAAAGCATAATATGGCTCATAATATGAGTTAGATTGATAATAATAAGAGTAAGAAGTATAGTAATTGTCGTTCTATCGGTCATATAACCATAATATGGCTAATAATGTGAGTTAGATTGATAATACTGAGTGTAATAAGTATAGTAATTGTCGTTCTATCGATCATATAAGCACAATATGGCTAATAATATGAGTTAGATTGATAATAACAAGAGTAATAAGTACAGTAATTGTAGTTCTATCGATCATATAAGCATAATGTGGCTATTAATATGAGTTAGATTGATTATAATTAGAGTAATAAGGTTAGTAATTGTCGCTCTATCGGTCATATAACCACAATATGGCTAATAATGTGAGTTAGATTTATAATAGTGAGTGTAATAAGTATAGTAATTGTCGTTCTATCGATCATATAAGCATAATGTGGCTAATGATATGAGTTAGATTGATACTAATAAGAGTAATAAGTATAGTAATTGTCGTTCTATCGGTCATATAACCATAATATGGCTAATAATATGAGTTAGATTGATAACAGTGAGTGTAATAAGTATAGTAATTGTCGTTCTATCGATCATATAAGCATAATATGGCTAATGATATGAGTTAGATTGATTATAATTAGAGTAATAAGTATAGTAATTGTCGTTCTATCGATCATATAAGCACAATATGGCTAATGATATGAGTTAGATTGATAATAATGAGAGTAATGAGTATAGTAGTTGTCGTCCTATCGATCATATAAGCATAATATGGCTCATAATATGAGTTAGATTGATAATAATAAGAGTAATAGGTATAGTAATTGTCGTTCTATCGATCATATCTGCATAATATGGTTAATAATATGAGTTAGATTGGTAATAATAAGAGTAATAAGTATAGTAATTGTCGTTCTATCGGTCATATAACCATAATATGGCTAATAATATGAGTTAGATTGATAACAGTGAGTGTAACAAGTATAGTAATTGTCGTTCTATCGATCATATAAGCATAATATGCCTAATAATATGAGTTAGATTGATAATAATAAGAGTAATAAGTATAGTAATTGTCGTTCTATCGATCATATAAGCATAATATGGCTAATGATATGAGTTAGATTGATAATAATAAGAGTAATGAGTATAGTAATTGTCGTTCTATCGATCATATAACCATAATATGGCTAATAATATGAGTTAGATTGATAATAATAAGAGTAATGAGTATAGTAATTGTCGCTCTATCGGTCATATAACCACAATATGGCTAATAATGTGAGTTAAATTTATAATAGTGAGTGTAATAAGTATAGTAATTGTCGTTCTATCGATCATATCTGCATAATATGGTTAGTAATATGAGTTAGATTGATAATAATAAGTGTAATAAGTATAGTAATTGTCGTTCTATCGGACATATAACCATAATATGGCTAATAATATGAGTTAGATTGATAATAATAAGAGTAATGAGTATAGTAGTTGTCGTACTATCGATCATATAAGCATAATATGGATAATAATATGAGTTAGATTGATAATAATAAGAGTAATAAGTATAGTAATTGTCGTTCTATCGATCATATAAGCATAATATGACTAATAATATGAGTTAGATTGATAACAGTGAGTGTAATAAGTATAGTAATTGTCGTTCTGTCGATCATATAAGCATAATATGGCTAATAATATGAGTTAGATTGATAATAATAAGAGTAATGCGTATAGTAATTGTCGTTCTATCGATCATATCTGCATAATATGGTTAATAATATGAGTGAGATTGATAATAGTGAGTGTAGCAACTATAGTATTTGTCGTTCTATCGATCATATAAGCACAATATGGCTAATAATATGAGTTAGGTTGATAATAATGAGAGTAATGAGTATAGTAGTTGTCGTCCTATCGATCATATAAGCATAATATGGCTCATAATATGAGTTAGATTGTTTATAATAAGAGTAATAAGTACAGTAATTGTAGTTCAATCGATCATATAAGCATAATGTGGCTACTAATATGAGTTAGATTGATTATAATTAGAGTAATAAGGTTAGTAATTGTCGCACCATCGGTCATATAACCACAATATGGCTAATAATGTGAGTTAAATTTATAATAGTGAGTGTAATAAGTATAGTAATTGTCGTTCTATCGATCATATAAGCACAATATGGCTGATGATATGAGTTAGATTGATAACAATAAGAGTAATAAGTATAGTAATTGTCGTTCTATCGATCATATAAGCATAATGTGGCTAATGATATGAGTTAGATTGATAATAATTAGAGTAATGAGTATAGTAATTGTCGTTCTATCGATCATATAACCATAATATGGCTAATAATATGAGTTAGATTGATAATAATAAGAGTAATGAGTATAGTAATCGTCGTTCTATCGATCATATAAGCATAATATGGCTAATAATATGAGTTAGATTGATAATAATAAGAGTAATAAGTATAGTAATTGTCGTTCTATCGATCATATCTGCATAATATGGTTAATAATATGAGTTAGATTGATAATAATAAGTGTAATAAGTATAGTAATTGTCGTTCTATCGGACATATAACCATAATATGGCTAATAATATGAGTTAGATTGATAATAATAAGAGTAATGAGTATAGTAGTTGTCGTACTATCGATCATATAAGCATAATATGGCTAATAATATGAGTTAGATTGATAATAATAAGAGTAATAAGTATAGTAATTGTCGTTCTATCGATCATATAAGCATAATATGACTAATAATATGAGTTAGATTGATAACAGTGAGTGGAATAAGTATAGTAATTGTCGTTCTGTCGATCATATAAGCATAATATGGCTAATAATATGAGTTAGATTGATAATAATAAGAGTAATGCGTATAGTAATTGTCGTTCTATCGATCATATCTGCATAATATGGTTAATAATATGAGTGAGATTGATAATAGTGAGTGTAGCAAGTATAGTATTTGTCGTTCTATCGATCATATAAGCATAATATGGCTAATAATATGAGTTAGATTGATAATAATGAGAGTAATGAGTATAGTAGTTGTCGTCCTATCGATCATATAAGCATAATATGGCTCATAATATGAGTTAGATTGTTTATAATAAGAGTAATAAGTACAGTAATTGTAGTTCAATCGATCATATAAGCATAAAGTGGCTACTAATATGAGTTAGATTGATTATAATTAGAGTAATAAGGTTAGTAATTGTCGCTCTATCGGTCATATAACCACAATATGGCTAATAATGTGAGTTAGATTTATAATAGTGAGTGTAATAAGTAAAGTAATTGTCGTTCTATCGATCATATAAGCACAATATGGCTAATGATATGAGTTAGATTGATAATAATAAGAGTAATGAGTATAGTAATTGTCGTTCTACCGATCATATAAGCATAATATGGCTAATAATATGAGTTAGATTGATAATAATAAGAGTAATAAGTATAGTAATTGTCGTTCTATCGATCATATCTGCATAATATGGTTAGTAATATGAGTTAGATTGATAATAATAAGTGTAATAAGTATAGTAATTGTCGTTCTATCGGACATATAACCATAATATGGCTAATAATATGAGTTAGATTGATAATAATAAGAGTAATGAGTATAGTAGTTGTCGTACTATCGATCATATAAGCATAATATGGATAATAATATGAGTTAGATTGATACTAATAAGAGTAATAAGTATAGTAATTGTCGTTCTATCGGTCATATAACCATAATATGGCTAATAATATGAGTTAGATTGATAACAGTGAGTGTAATAAGTATAGTAATTGTCGTTCTATCGATCATATAAGCATAATATGGCTAATGATATGAGTTAGATTGATTATAATTAGAGTAATAAGTATAGTAATTGTCGTTCTATCGATCATATAAGCACAATATGGCTAATGATATGAGTTAGATTGATAATAATGAGAGTAATGAGTATAGTAGTTGTCGTCCTATCGATCATATAAGCATAATATGGCTCATAATATGAGTTAGATTGATAATAATAAGAGTAATAGGTATAGTAATTGTCGTTCTATCGATCATATCTGCATAATATGGTTAATAATATGAGTTAGATTGGTAATAATAAGAGTAATAAGTATAGTAATTGTCGTTCTATCGGTCATATAACCATAATATGGCTAATAATATGAGTTAGATTGATAACAGTGAGTGTAACAAGTATAGTAATTGTCGTTCTATCGATCATATAAGCATAATATGCCTAATAATATGAGTTAGATTGATAATAATAAGAGTAATAAGTATAGTAATTGTCGTTCTATCGATCATATAAGCATAATATGGCTAATGATATGAGTTAGATTGATAATAATAAGAGTAATGAGTATAGTAATTGTCGTTCTATCGATCATATAACCATAATATGGCTAATAATATGAGTTAGATTGATAATAATAAGAGTAATGAGTATAGTAATTGTCGCTCTATCGGTCATATAACCACAATATGGCTAATAATGTGAGTTAAATTTATAATAGTGAGTGTAATAAGTATAGTAATTGTCGTTCTATCGATCATATCTGCATAATATGGTTAGTAATATGAGTTAGATTGATAATAATAAGTGTAATAAGTATAGTAATTGTCGTTCTATCGGACATATAACCATAATATGGCTAATAATATGAGTTAGATTGATAATAATAAGAGTAATGAGTATAGTAGTTGTCGTACTATCGATCATATAAGCATAATATGGATAATAATATGAGTTAGATTGATAATAATAAGAGTAATAAGTATAGTAATTGTCGTTCTATCGATCATATAAGCATAATATGACTAATAATATGAGTTAGATTGATAACAGTGAGTGTAATAAGTATAGTAATTGTCGTTCTGTCGATCATATAAGCATAATATGGCTAATAATATGAGTTAGATTGATAATAATAAGAGTAATGCGTATAGTAATTGTCGTTCTATCGATCATATCTGCATAATATGGTTAATAATATGAGTGAGATTGATAATAGTGAGTGTAGCAAGTATAGTATTTGTCGTTCTATCGATCATATAAGCACAATATGGCTAATAATATGAGTTAGGTTGATAATAATGAGAGTAATGAGTATAGTAGTTGTCGTCCTATCGATCATATAAGCATAATATGGCTCATAATATGAGTTAGATTGTTTATAATAAGAGTAATAAGTACAGTAATTGTAGTTCAATCGATCATATAAGCATAATGTGGCTACTAATATGAGTTAGATTGATTATAATTAGAGTAATAAGGTTAGTAATTGTCGCTCCATCGGTCATATAACCACAATATGGCTAATAATGTGAGTTAAATTTATAATAGTGAGTGTAATAAGTATAGTAATTGTCGTTCTATCGATCATATAAGCACAATATGGCTGATGATATGAGTTAGATTGATAACAATAAGAGTAATAAGTATAGTAATTGTCGTTCTATCGATCATATAAGCATAATGTGGCTAATGATATGAGTTAGATTGATAATAATTAGAGTAATGAGTATAGTAATTGTCGTTCTATCGATCATATAACCATAATATGGCTAATAATATGAGTTAGATTGATAATAATAAGAGTAATGAGTATAGTAATCGTCGTTCTATCGATCATATAAGCATAATATGGCTAATAATATGAGTTAGATTGATAATAATAAGAGTAATAAGTATAGTAATTGTCGTTCTATCGATCATATCTGCATAATATGGTTAATAATATGAGTTAGATTGATAATAATAAGTGTAATAAGTATAGTAATTGTCGTTCTATCGGACATATAACCATAATATGGCTAATAATATGAGTTAGATTGATAATAATAAGAGTAATGAGTATAGTAGTTGTCGTACTATCGATCATATAAGCATAATATGGCTAATAATATGAGTTAGATTGATAATAATAAGAGTAATAAGTATAGTAATTGTCGTTCTATCGATCATATAAGCATAATATGACTAATAATATGAGTTAGATTGATAACAGTGAGTGGAATAAGTATAGTAATTGTCGTTCTGTCGATCATATAAGCATAATATGGCTAATAATATGAGTTAGATTGATAATAATAAGAGTAATGCGTATAGTAATTGTCGTTCTATCGATCATATCTGCATAATATGGTTAATAATATGAGTGAGATTGATAATAGTGAGTGTAGCAAGTATAGTATTTGTCGTTCTATCGATCATATAAGCATAATATGGCTAATAATATGAGTTAGATTGATAATAATGAGAGTAATGAGTATAGTAGTTGTCGTCCTATCGATCATATAAGCATAATATGGCTCATAATATGAGTTAGATTGTTTATAATAAGAGTAATAAGTACAGTAATTGTAGTTCAATCGATCATATAAGCATAAAGTGGCTACTAATATGAGTTAGATTGATTATAATTAGAGTAATAAGGTTAGTAATTGTCGCTCTATCGGTCATATAACCACAATATGGCTAATAATGTGAGTTAGATTTATAATAGTGAGTGTAATAAGTAAAGTAATTGTCGTTCTATCGATCATATAAGCACAATATGGCTAATGATATGAGTTAGATTGATAATAATAAGAGTAATGAGTATAGTAATTGTCGTTCTACCGATCATATAAGCATAATATGGCTAATAATATGAGTTAGATTGATAATAATAAGAGTAATAAGTATAGTAATTGTCGTTCTATCGATCATATCTGCATAATATGGTTAGTAATATGAGTTAGATTGATAATAATAAGTGTAATAAGTATAGTAATTGTCGTTCTATCGGACATATAACCATAATATGGCTAATAATATGAGTTAGATTGATAATAATAAGAGTAATGAGTATAGTAGTTGTCGTACTATCGATCATATAAGCATAATATGGATAATAATATGAGTTAGATTGATAATAATAAGAGTAATAAGTATAGTAATTGTCGTTCTATCGATCATATAAGCATAATATGACTAATAATATGAGTTAGATTGATAACAGTGAGTGTAATAAGTATAGTAATTGTCGTTCTGTCGATCATATAAGCATAATATGGCTAATAATATGAGTTAGATTGATAATAATAAGAGTAATGCGTATAGTAATTGTCGTTCTATCGATCATATCTGCATAATATGGTTAATAATATGAGTGAGATTGATAATAGTGAGTGTAGCAAGTATAGTATTTGTCGTTCTATCGATCATATAAGCACAATATGGCTAATAATATGAGTTAGGTTGATAATAATGAGAGTAATGAGTATAGTAGTTGTCGTCCTATCGATCATATAAGCATAATATGGCTCATAATATGAGTTAGATTGTTTATAATAAGAGTAATAAGTACAGTAATTGTAGTTCAATCGATCATATAAGCATAATGTGGCTACTAATATGAGTTAGATTGATTATAATTAGAGTAATAAGGTTAGTAATTGTCGCTCTATCGGTCATATAACCACAATATGGCTAATAATGTGAGTTAAATTTATAATAGTGAGTGTAATAAGTATAGTAATTGTCGTTCTATCGATCATATAAGCACAATATGGCTGATGATATGAGTTAGATTGATAACAATAAGAGTAATAAGTATAGTAATTGTCGTTCTATCGATCATATAAGCATAATGTGGCTAATGATATGAGTTAGATTGATAATAATTAGAGTAATGAGTATAGTAATTGTCGTTCTATCGATCATATAACCATAATATGGCTAATAATATGAGTTAGATTGATAATAATAAGAGTAATGAGTATAGTAATCGTCGTTCTATCGATCATATAAGCATAATATGGCTAATAATATGAGTTAGATTGATAATAATAAGAGTAATAAGTATAGTAATTGTCGTTCTATCGATCATATCTGAATAATATGGTTAATAATATGAGTTAGATTGATAATAATAAGTGTACTAAGTATAGTAATTGTCGTTCTATCGGACATATAACCATAATATGGCTAATAATATGAGTTAGATTGATAATAATAAGAGTAATGAGTATAGTAGTTGTCGTACTATCGATCATATAAGCATAATATGGCTAATAATATGAGTTAGATTGATAATAATAAGAGTAATAAGTATAGTAATTGTCGTTCTATCGATCATATAAGCATAATATGACTAATAATATGAGTTAGATTGATAACAGTGAGTGGAATAAGTATAGTAATTGTCGTTCTGTCTATCATATAAGCATAATATGGCTAATAATATGAGTTAGATTGATAATAATAAGAGTAATGCGTATAGTAATTGTCGTTCTATCGATCATATCTGCATAATATGGTTAATAATATGAGTGAGATTGATAATAGTGAGTGTAGCAAGTATAGTATTTGTCGTTCTATCGATCATATAAGCATAATATGGCTAATAATATGAGTTAGATTGATAATAATGAGAGTAATGAGTATAGTAGTTGTCGTCCTATCGATCATATAAGCATAATATGGCTCATAATATGAGTTAGATTGTTTATAATAAGAGTAATAAGTACAGTAATTGTAGTTCAATCGATCATATAAGCATAAAGTGGCTACTAATATGAGTTAGATTGATTATAATTAGAGTAATAAGGTTAGTAATTGTCGCTCTATCGGTCATATAACCACAATATGGCTAATAATGTGAGTTAGATTTATAATAGTGAGTGTAATAAGTATAGTAATTGTCGTTCTATCGATCATATAAGCACAATATGGCTAATGATATGAGTTAGATTGATAATAATAAGAGTAATGAGTATAGTAATTGTCGTTCTACCGATCATATAAGCATAATATGGCTAATAATATGAGTTAGATTGATAATAATAAGAGTAATAAGTATAGTAATTGTCGTTCTATCGATCATATCTGCATAATATGGTTAGTAATATGAGTTAGATTGATAATAATAAGTGTAATAAGTATAGTAATTGTCGTTCTATCGGACATATAACCATAATATGGCTAATAATATGAGTTAGATTGATAATAATAAGAGTAATGAGTATAGTAGTTATCGTACTATCGATCATATAAGCATAATATGGATAATAATATGAGTTAGATTGATAATAATAAGAGTAATAAGTATAGTAATTGTCGTTCTATCGATCATATAAGCATAATATGACTAATAATATGAGTTAGATTGATAACAGTGAGTGTAATAAGTATAGTAATTGTCGTTCTGTCGATCATATAAGCATAATATGGCTAATAATATGAGTTAGATTGATAATAATAAGAGTAATGCGTATAGTAATTGTCGTTCTATCGATCATATCTGCATAATATGGTTAATAATATGAGTGAGATTGATAATAGTGAGTGTAGCAAGTATAGTATTTGTCGTTCTATCGATCATATAAGCACAATATGGCTAATAATATGAGTTAGATTGATAATAATGAGAGTAATGAGTATAGTAGTTGTCGTCCTATCGATCGTATAAGCATAATATGGCTCATAATATGAGTTAGATTGTTTATAATAAGAGTAATAAGTACAGTAATTGTAGTTCAATCGATCATATAAGCATAATGTGGCTACTAATATGAGTTAGATTGATTATAATTAGAGTAATAAGGTTAGTAATTGTCGCTCTATCGGTCATATAACCACAATATGGCTAATAATGTGAGTTAGATTTATAATAGTGAGTGTAATAAGTATAGTAATTGTCGTTCTATCGATCATATAAGCACAATATGGCTAATGATATGAGTTAGATAGATAATAATTAGAGTAATGAGTATAGTAATTGTAGTTCTATCGATCATATAAGCATGCTATGGCTAATAATATGAGTTAGATTGATAATAGTAAGAGTAATAGGGATAGTAATTGTCGTTCTATCGATCATATATGCATAACATGGTTAATAATATGAGTTAGATTGATAATAGTAAGAGTAATGAGTATAGTAATTGTCGTTCTATCGATCATATATGCACAATATGGCCAATAATATGAGTTAGATTGATAATAATAAGAGTAATAAGTATAGTAATTGTCGTTCTATCGATCATATCTGCATAATATGGTTAATAATATGAGTTAGATTGATAATAATAAGAGTAATAAGTATAGTAATTGTCGTTCTATCGGTCATATAACCATAATATGGCTAATAATATGAGTTAGATTGATAACAGTGAGTGTAATAAGTATAGTAATTGTCGTTCTATCGATCATATAAGCATAATATGCCTAATAATATGAGTTAGATTGATAATAATAAGAGTAGTAAGTATAGTAATTGTCGTTCTATCGATCATATAAGCATAATATGGCTAATGATATGAGTTAGATTGAGAATAATAAGAGTAATGAGTATAGTAATTGTCGTTCTATCGATCATATAACCATAATATGGCTAATAATATGAGTTAGATTGATAATAATAAGAGTAATGAGTATAGTAATTGTCGTACTATCGATCATATCTGCATAACATGGTTAATAATATGAGTTAGATTGATAATAGTAAGAGTAATGAGTATAGTAATTGTCGTTCTATCGATTATATATGCACAATATGGCCAATAATATGAGTTAGATTGATAATAATAAGAGTAATAAGTATAGTAATTGTCGTTCTATCGATCATATATGCACAATATAACCAATAATATGAGTTAGATTGATAATAATAAGAGTAATTAGTATAGCAATTGTCGTTCTATCGATCATATCTGCATAATATGGTTAATAATATGAGTTAGATTGATACTAATAAGAGTAATAAGTATAGTAATTGTCGTTCTATCGGTCATATAACCATAATATGGCTAATAATATGAGTTAGATTGATAACAGTGAGTGTAATAAGTATAGTAATTGTCGTTCTATCGATCATATAAGCATAATATGCCTAATAATATGAGTTAGATTGATAATAATAAGAGTAATAAGTATAGTAATTGTCGTTCTATCGATCATATAAGCATAATATGGCTAATAATATGAGTTAGATTGATAACAGTGAGTGTAATAAGTATAGTAATTGTCGTTCAATCGATCATATAAGCACAATATGGCTAATAATATGAGTTAGATTGATAATAGTAAGAGTAATGAGTATAATAATTGTCGTTCTATCGATTATATATGCACAATATGGCCAATAATATGAGTTAGATTGATAATAATAAGAGTAATAAGTATAGTAATTGTCGTTCTATCGATCATATATGCACAATATAACCAATAATATTCTTTAGATTGATAATAATAAGAGTAATAAGTATAGTAATTGTCGTTCTATCGGTCATATAACCATAATATGGCTAATAATATGAGTTAGATTGATAATAATAAGAGTAATAAGTATAGTAATTGTCGTTCTATCGATCATATCTGCATAATATGGTTAGTAATATGAGTTAGATTGATAATAATAAGTGTAATAAGTATAGTAATTGTCGTTCTATCGATCATATATGCACAATATAACCAATAATATTCTTTAGATTGATAATAATAAGAGTAATAAGTATAGTAATTGTCGTTCTATCGGTCATATAACCATAATATGGCTAATAATATGAGTTAGATTGATAACAGTGAGTGTAATAAGTATAGTAATTGTCGTTCTATCGATCATGTAAGCATAATATGGCTAATGATATGAGTTAGATTGATTATAATTAGAGTAATAAGTATAGTAATTGTCGTTCTATCGATCATATAAGCATAATATGGCTAATGATATGAGTTAGATTGAGAATAATAAGAGTAATGAGTATAGTAATTGTCGTTCTATCGATCATATAACCATAATATGGCTAATAATATGAGTTAGATTGATAATAATAAGAGTAATGAGTATAGTAATTGTCGTACTATCGATCATATCTGCATAACATGGTTAATAATATGAGTTAGATTGATAATAGTAAGAGTAATGAGTATAGTAATTGTCGTTCTATCGATTATATATGCACAATATGGCCAATAATATGAGTTAGATTGATAATAATAAGAGTAATAAGTATAGTAATTGTCGTTCTATCGATCATATATGCACAATATAACCAATAATATGAGTTAGATTGATAATAATAAGAGTAATTAGTATAGCAATTGTCGTTCTATCGATCATATCTGCATAATATGGTTAATAATATGAGTTAGATTGATACTAATAAGAGTAATAAGTATAGTAATTGGCGTTCTATCGGTCATATAACCATAATATGGCTAATAATATGAGTTAGATTGATAACAGTGAGTGTAATAAGTATAGTAATTGTCGTTCTATCGATCATATAAGCATAATATGCCTAATAATATGAGTTAGATTGATAATAATAAGAGTACTAAGTATAGTAATTGTCGTTCTATCGATCATATAAGCATAATATGGCTAATGATATGAGTTAGATTGAGAATAATAAGAGTAATGAGTATAGTAATTGTCGTTCTATCGATCATATAACCATAATATGGCTAATAATATGAGTTAGATTGATAATAATAAGAGTAATGAGTATAGTAATTGTCCTACTATCGATCATATCTGCATAACATGGTTAATAATATGAGTTAGATTGATAATAGTAAGAGTAATGAGTATAGTAATTGTCGTTCTATCGATTATATATGCACAATATGGCCAATAATATGAGTTAGATTGATAATAATAAGAGTAATAAGTATAGTAATTGTCGTTCTATCGATCATATATGCACAATATAACCAATAATATGAGTTAGATTGATAATAATAAGAGTAATTAGTATAGCAATTGTCGTTCTATCGATCATATCTGCATAATATGGTTAATAATATGAGTTAGATTGATACTAATAAGAGTAATAAGTATAGTAATTGTCGTTCTATCGGTCATATAACCATAATATGGCTAATAATATGAGTTAGATTGATAACAGTGAGTGTAATAAGTATAGTAATTGTCGTTCTATCGATCATATAAGCATAATATGCCTAATAATATGAGTTAGATTGATAATAATAAGAGTAATAAGTATAGTAATTGTCGTTCTATCGATCATATAAGCATAATATGGCTAATAATATGAGTTAGATTGATAACAATAAGAGTAATGCGTATAGTAATTGTCGTTCTATCGATCATATCTGCATAATATGGTTAATAATATGAGTGAGATTGATAATAGTGAGTGTAGCAAGTATAGTATTTGTCGTTCTATCGATCATATAAGCATAATATGGCTAATAATATGAGTTAGATTGATAATAATGAGAGTAATGAGTATAGTAGTTGTCGTTCTATCGATTATATAAGCACAATATGGCTAATGATATGAGTTAGATTGATAATAATAAGAGTAATAGGTATAGTAATTGTCGTTCTATCGATCATTTAAGCATAATATGCCTAATAATATGAGTTAGATTGATAATAATTAGAGTAGTAAGTATAGTAATTGTCGTTCTATCGATCATATAAGCATAATATGGCTAATGATATGAGTTAGATTGATAATAATAAGAGTAATGAGTATAGTAATTGTCGTTCTATCGATCATATAAGCACAATATGGCTAATGATATGAGTTAGATTGATAATAATGAGAGTAATGAGTATAGTAGTTGTCGTCCTATCGATCATATAAGCATAATATGGCTCATAATATGAGTTAGATTGATAATAATAAGAGTAATAGGTATAGTAATTGTCGTTCTATCGATCATATCTGCATAATATGGTTAATAATATGAGTTAGATTGGTAATAATAAGAGTAATAAGTATAGTAATTGTCGTTCTATCGATCATATCTGCATAATATGGTTAGTAATATGAGTTAGATTGATAATAATAAGTGTAATAAGTATAGTAATTGTCGTTCTATCGGACATATAACCATAATATGGCTAATAATATGAGTTAGATTGATAATAATAAGAGTAATGAGTATAGTAGTTGTCGTACTATCGATCATATAAGCATAATATGGATAATAATATGAGTTAGATTGTTTATAATAAGAGTAATAAGTACAGTAATTGTAGTTCAATCGATCATATAAGCATAATATGGCTAATAATATGAGTTAGATTGATAACAGTGAGTGTAATAAGTATAGTAATTGTCGTTCTATCGATCATATAAGCATAATATGGCTAATAATATGAGTTAGATTGATAATAATAAGAGTAATAAGGATAGTAATTGTAGTTCTATCGATCATATCTGCATAACATGGTTAATAATATGAGTTAGATTGATAATAGTAAGAGTAATGAGTATAGTAATTGTCGTTCTATCGATCATATATGCACAATATGGCCAATAATATGAGTTAGATTGATAATAATATGAGTAATAAGTATAGTAATTGTCGTTCTATCGATCATATAAGCTTAATATGGCTAATGATATGAGTTAGATTGATAATAATAAGAGTAATGAGTATAGTAATTGTCGTTCTATCGATCATATAACCATAATATGGCTAATAATATGAGTTAGATTGATAATAATAAGAGTAATGAGTATAGTAATTGTCGTACTATCGATCATATAAGCTTAATATGGCTAATAATATGAGTTAGATTGATAATAAAAAGAGTAATAAATATAGTAATTGTCGTTCTATCGATCATATAAGCATAATATGGCTAATAATATGAGTTAGATTGATAGTAATAAGAGTAATAAGTATAGTAATTGTCGTTCTATCGGTCATATAACCATAATATGGCTAATAATATGAGTTAGATTGATAACAGTGAGTGTAATAAGTATAGTAATTGTCGTTCTATCGATCATATAAGCATAATATGCCTAATAATATGAGTTAGATTGATAATAATAAGAGTAATAAGTATAGTAATTGTCGTTCTATCGATCATATAAGCATAATATGGCTAATAATATGAGTTAGATTGATAACAATAAGAGTAATGCGTATAGTAATTGTCGTTCTATCGATCATATCTGCATAATATGGTTAATAATATGAGTGAGATTGATAATAGTGAGTGTAGCAAGTATAGTATTTGTCGTTCTATCGATCATATAAGCATAATATGGCTAATAATATGAGTTAGATTGATAATAATGAGAGTAATGAGTATAGTAGTTGTCGTTCTATCGATTATATAAGCACAATATGGCTAATGATATGAGTTAGATTGATAATAATAAGAGTAATAGGTATAGTAATTGTCGTTCTATCGATCATTTAAGCATAATATGCCTAATAATATGAGTTAGATTGATAATAATTAGAGTAGTAAGTATAGTAATTGTCGTTCTATCGATCATATAAGCATAATATGGCTAATGATATGAGTTAGATTGATAATAATAAGAGTAATGAGTATAGTAATTGTCGTTCTATCGATCATATAAGCACAATATGGCTAATGATATGAGTTAGATTGATAATAATGAGAGTAATGAGTATAGTAGTTGTCGTCCTATCGATCATATAAGCATAATATGGCTCATAATATGAGTTAGATTGATAATAATAAGAGTAATAGGTATAGTAATTGTCGTTCTATCGATCATATCTGCATAATATGGTTAATAATATGAGTTAGATTGGTAATAATAAGAGTAATAAGTATAGTAATTGTCGTTCTATCGATCATATCTGCATAATATGGTTAGTAATATGAGTTAGATTGATAATAATAAGTGTAATAAGTATAGTAATTGTCGTTCTATCGGACATATAACCATAATATGGCTAATAATATGAGTTAGATTGATAATAATAAGAGTAATGAGTATAGTAGTTGTCGTACTATCGATCATATAAGCATAATATGGATAATAATATGAGTTAGATTGTTTATAATAAGAGTAATAAGTACAGTAATTGTAGTTCAATCGATCATATAAGCATAATGTGGCTACTAATATGAGTTAGATTGATTATAATTAGAGTAATAAGGTTAGTAATTGTCGCTCTATCGGTCATATAACCACAATATGGCTAATAATGTGAGTTAGATTTATAATAGTGAGTGTAATAAGTATAGTAATTGTCGTTCTATCGATCATATAAGCACAATATGGCTAATGATATGAGTTAGATAGATAATAATTAGAGTAATGAGTATAGTAATTGTAGTTCTATCGATCATATAAGCATGCTATGGCTAATAATATGAGTTAGATTGATAATAGTAAGAGTAATAGGGATAGTAATTGTCGTTCTATCGATCATATATGCATAACATGGTTAATAATATGAGTTAGATTGATAATAGTAAGAGTAATGAGTATAGTAATTGTCGTTCTATCGATCATATATGCACAATATGGCCAATAATATGAGTTAGATTGATAATAATAAGAGTAATAAGTATAGTAATTGTCGTTCTATCGATCATATCTGCATAATATGGTTAATAATATGAGTTAGATTGATAATAATAAGAGTAATAAGTATAGTAATTGTCGTTCTATCGGTCATATAACCATAATATGGCTAATAATATGAGTTAGATTGATAACAGTGAGTGTAATAAGTATAGTAATTGTCGTTCTATCGATCATATAAGCATAATATGCCTAATAATATGAGTTAGATTGATAATAATAAGAGTAGTAAGTATAGTAATTGTCGTTCTATCGATCATATAAGCATAATGTGGCTAATGATATGAGTTAGATTGAGAATAATAAGAGTAATGAGTATAGTAATTGTCGTTCTATCGATCATATAACCATAATATGGCTAATAATATGAGTTAGATTGATAATAATAAGAGTAATGAGTATAGTAATTGTCGTACTATCGATCATATCTGCATAACATGGTTAATAATATGAGTTAGATTGATAATAGTAAGAGTAATGAGTATAGTAATTGTCGTTCTATCGATTATATATGCACAATATGGCCAATAATATGAGTTAGATTGATAATAATAAGAGTAATAAGTATAGTAATTGTCGTTCTATCGATCATATATGCACAATATAACCAATAATATGAGTTAGATTGATAATAATAAGAGTAATTAGTATAGCAATTGTCGTTCTATCGATCATATCTGCATAATATGGTTAATAATATGAGTTAGATTGATACTAATAAGAGTAATAAGTATAGTAATTGTCGTTCTATCGGTCATATAACCATAATATGGCTAATAATATGAGTTAGATTGATAACAGTGAGTGTAATAAGTATAGTAATTGTCGTTCTATCGATCATATAAGCATAATATGCCTAATAATATGAGTTAGATTGATAATAGTAAGAGTAATAAGTATAGTAATTGTCGTTCTATCGATCATATAAGCATAATATGGCTAATAATATGAGTTAGATTGATAACAGTGAGTGTAATAAGTATAGTAATTGTCGTTCAATCGATCATATAAGCACAATATGGCTAATAATATGAGTTAGATTGATAATAATAAGAGTAATAAGTATAGTAATTGTCGTTCTATCGATCATATAAGCATAATATGGCTAATGATATGAGTTAGATTGATAATAATAAGAATAATGAGTATAGTAATTGTCGTTCTATCGATCATATAACCATAATATGGCTAATAATATGAGTTAGATTGATGATAATAAGAGTAATGAGTATAGTAATTGTCGTACTATCGATCATATCTGCATAACGTGGTTAATAATATGAGTTAGATTGATAATAGTAAGAGTAATGAGTATAATAATTGTCGTTCTATCGATTATATATGCACAATATGGCCAATAATATGAGTTAGATTGATAATAATAAGAGTAATAAGTATAGTAATTGTCGTTCTATCGATCATATATGCACAATATAACCAATAATATTCTTTAGATTGATAATAATAAGAGTAATAAGTATAGTAATTGTCGTTCTATCGGTCATATAACCATAATATGGCTAATAATATGAGTTAGATTGATAATAATAAGAGTAATAAGTATAGTAATTGTCGTTCTATCGATCATATCTGCATAATATGGTTAGTAATATGAGTTAGATTGATAATAATAAGTGTAATAAGTATAGTAATTGTCGTTCTATCGATCATATATGCACAATATAACCAATAATATTCTTTAGATTGATAATAATAAGAGTAATAAGTATAGTAATTGTCGTTCTATCGGTCATATAACCATAATATGGCTAATAATATGAGTTAGATTGATAACAGTGAGTGTAATAAGTATAGTAATTGTCGTTCTATCGATCATATAAGCATAATGTGGCTAATGATATGAGTTAGATTGATACTAATAAGAGTAATAAGTATAGTAATTGTCGTTCTATCGGTCATATAACCATAATATGGCTAATAATATGAGTTAGATTGATAACAGTGAGTGTAATAAGTATAGTAATTGTCGTCCTATCGATCATATAAGCATAATATGGCTAATGATATGAGTTAGATTGATTATAATTAGAGTAATAAGTATAGTAATTGTCGTTCTATCGATCATATAAGCACAATATGGCTAATGATATGAGTTAGATTGATAATAATGAGAGTAATGAGTATAGTAGTTGTCGTCCTATCGATCATATAAGCATAATATGGCTCATAATATGAGTTAGATTGTTAATAATAAGAGTAATAGGTATAGTAATTGTCGTTCTATCGGTCATATAACCACAATATGGCTAAGAATGTGAGTTAGATTGATAATAGTGTGTGCAATATGTATAGTAATTGTCGTTCAATCGATCATATAAGCACAATATGGCTAATAATATGAGTTAGATTGATAATAATAAGAGTAATAAGTATAGTAATTGTCGTTCTATCGATCATATAAGCATAATATGGCTAATGATATGAGTTAGATTGATAATAATAAGAATAATGAGTATAGTAATTGTCGTTCTATCGATCATATAACCATAATATGGCTAATAATATGAGTTAGATTGATGATAATAAGAGTAATGAGTATAGTAATTGTCGTACTATCGATCATATCTGCATAACGTGGTTAATAATATGAGCTAGATTGATAATAGTAAGAGTAATGAGTATAATAATTGTCGTCCTATCGATTATATATGCACAATATGGCCAATAATATGAGTTAGATTGATAATAATAAGAGTAATAAGTATAGTAATTGTCGTTCTATCGATCATATATGCACAATATAACCAATAATATTCTTTAGATTGATAATAATAAGAGTAATGAGTATAGTAATTGTCGTACTATCGATCATATAAGCTTAATATGGCTAATAATATGAGTTAGATTGATAATAATAAGAGTAATAAGTATAGTAATTGTCGTTCTATCGATCATATAAGCATAATATGGCTAAGAATGTGAGTTAGATTGATAATAGTGTGTGCAATATGTATAGTAATTGTCGTTCAATCGATCATATAAGCACAATATGGCTAATAATATGAGTTAGATTGATAATAATAAGAGTAATAAGTATAGTAATTGTCGTTCTATCGATCATATAAGCATAATATGGCTAATGATATGAGTTAGATTGATAATAATAAGAATAATGAGTATAGTAATTGTCGTTCTATCGATCATATAACCATAATATGGCTAATAATATGAGTTAGATTGATGATAATAAGAGTAATGAGTATAGTAATTGTCGTACTATCGATCATATCTGCATAACGTGGTTAATAATATGAGCTAGATTGATAATAGTAAGAGTAATGAGTATAATAATTGTCGTTCTATCGATTATATATGCACAATATGGCCAATAATATGAGTTAGATTGATAATAATAAGAGTAATAAGTATAGTAATTGTCGTTCTATCGATCATATATGCACAATATAACCAATAATATTCTTTAGATTGATAATAATAATAGTAATGAGTATAGTAATTGTCGTACTATCGATCATATAAGCTTAATATGGCTAATAATATGAGTTAGATTGATAATAATAAGAGTAATAAGTATAGTAATTGTCGTTCTATCGATCATATAAGCATAATATGGCTAATAATATGAGTTAGATTGATAACAGTGAGTGTAATAAGTATAGTAATTGTCGTTCTATCGATCATATAAGCATAATATGGCTAATAATATGAGTTAGATTGATAATAATAAGAGTAATAAGGATAGTAATTGTAGTTCTATCGATCATATCTGCATAACATGGTTAATAATATGAGTTAGATTGATAATAGAAAGAGTAATGAGTATAGTAATTGTCGTTCTATCGATCATATATGCACAATATGGCCAATAATATGAGTTAGATTGATAATAATATGAGTAATAAGTATAGTAATTGTCGTTCTATCGATCATATAAGCTTAATATGGCTAATGATATGAGTTAGATTGATAATAATAAGAGTAATGAGTATAGTAATTGTCGTTCTATCGATCATATAACCATAATATGGCTAATAATATGAGTTAGATTGATAATAATAAGAGTAATGAGTATAGTAATTGTCGTACTATCGATCATATAAGCTTAATATGGCTAATAATATGAGTTAGATTGATAATAAAAAGAGTAATAAATATAGTAATTGTCGTTCTATCGATCATATAAGCATAATATGGCTAATAATATGAGTTAGATTGATAGTAATAAGAGTAATAAGTATAGTAATTGTCGTTCTATCGGTCATATAACCATAATATGGCTAATAATATGAGTTAGATTGATAACAGTGAGTGTAATAAGTATAGTAATTGTCGTTCTATCGATCATATAAGCATAATATGCCTAATAATATGAGTTAGATTGATAATAATAAGAGTAATAAGTATAGTAATTGTCGTTCTATCGATCATATAAGCATAATATGGCTAATAATATGAGTTAGATTGATAACAATAAGAGTAATGCGTATAGTAATTGTCGTTCTATCGATCATATCTGCATAATATGGTTAATAATATGAGTGAGATTGATAATAGTGAGTGTAGCAAGTATAGTATTTGTCGTTCTATCGATCATATAAGCATAATATGGCTAATAATATGAGTTAGATTGATAATAATGAGAGTAATGAGTATAGTAGTTGTCGTTCTCTCGATCATATAAGCACAATATGGCTAATGATATGAGTTAGATTGATAATAATAAGAGTAATAGGTATAGTAATTGTCGTTCTATCGATCATTTAAGCATAATATGCCTAATAATATGAGTTAGATTGACAATAATTAGAGTAGTAAGTATAGTAATTGTCGTTCTATCGATCATATAAGCATAATATGGCTAATGATATGAGTTAGATTGATAATAATAAGAGTAATGAGTATAGTAATTGTCGTTCTATCGATCATATAAGCACAATATGGCCAATGATATGAGTTAGATTGATAATAATGAGAGTAATGAGTATAGTAGTTGTCGTCCTATCGATCATATAAGCATAATATGGCTCATAATATGAGTTAGATTGATAATAATAAGAGTAATAGGTATAGTAATTGTCGTTCTATCGATCATATCTGCATAATATGGTTAATAATATGAGTTAGATTGGTAATAATAAGAGTAATAAGTATAGTAATTGTCGTTCTATCGATCATATCTGCATAATATGGTTAGTAATATGAGTTAGATTGATAATAATAAGTGTAATAAGTATAGTAATTGTCGTTCTATCGGACATATAACCATAATATGGCTAATAATATGAGTTAGATTGATAATAATAAGAGTAATGAGTATAGTAGTTGTCGTACTATCGATCATATAAGCATAATATGGATAATAATATGAGTTAGATTGTTTATAATAAGAGTAATAAGTACAGTAATTGTAGTTCAATCGATCATATAAGCATAATGTGGCTACTAATATGAGTTAGATTGATTATAATTAGAGTAATAAGGTTAGTAATTGTCGCTCTATCGGTCATATAACCACAATATGGCTAATAATGTGAGTTAGATTTATAATAGTGAGTGTAAGAAGTATAGTAATTGTCGTTCTATCGATCATATAAGCACAATATGGCTAATGATATGAGTTAGATAGATAATAATTAGAGTAATGAGTATAGTAATTGTAGTTCTATCGATCATATAAGCATGCTATGGCTAATAATATGAGTTAGATTGATAATAGTAAGAGTAATAGGGATAGTAATTGTCGTTCTATCGATCATATATGCACAATATGGCCAATAATATGAGTTAGATTGATAATAATAAGAGTAATACGTATAGTAATTGTCGTTCTATCGATCATATCTGCATAATATGGTTAATAATATGAGTTAGATTGATAATAATAAGAGTAATAAGTATAGTAATTGTCGTTCTATCGGTCATATAACCATAATATGGCTAATAATATGAGTTAGATTGATAACAGTGAGTGTAATAAGTATAGTAATTGTCGTTCTATCGATCATATAAGCATAATATGCCTAATAATATGAGTTAGATTGATAATAATAAGAGTAGTAAGTATAGTAATTGTCGTTCTATCGATCATATAAGCATAATATGGCTAATGATATGAGTTAGATTGAGAATAATAAGAGTAATGAGTATAGTAATTGTCGTTCTATCGATCATATAACCATAATATGGCTAATAATATGAGTTAGATTGATAATAATAAGAGTAATGAGTATAGTAATTGTCGTACTATCGATCATATCTGCATAACATGGTTAATAATATGAGTTAGATTGATAATAGTAAGAGTGATGAGTATAGTAATTGTCGTTCTATCGATTATATATGCACAATATGGCCAATAATATGAGTTAGATTGATAATAATAAGAGTAATAAGTATAGTAATTGTCGTTCTATCGATCATATATGCACAATATAACCAATAATATGAGTTAGATTGATAATAATAAGAGTAATTAGTATAGCAATTGTCGTTCTATCGATCATATCTGCATAATATGGTTAATAATATGAGTTAGATTGATACTAATAAGAGTAATAAGTATAGTAATTGTCGTTCTATCGGTCATATAACCATAATATGGCTAATAATATGAGTTAGATTGATAACAGTGAGTGTAATAAGTATAGTAATTGTCGTTCTATCGATCATATAAGCATAATATGCCTAATAATATGAGTTAGATTGATAATAATAAGAGTAATAAGTATAGTAATTGTCGTTCTATCGATCATATAAGCATAATATGGCTAATAATATGAGTTAGATTGATAACAGTGAGTGTAATAAGTATAGTAATTGTCGTTCAATCGATCATATAAGCACAATATGGCTAATAATATGAGTTAGATTGATAATAATAAGAGTAATAAGTATAGTAATTGTCGTTCTATCGATCATATAAGCATAATATGGCTAATGATATGAGTTAGATTGATAATAATAAGAATAATGAGTATAGTAATTGTCGTTCTATCGATCATATAACCATAATATGGCTAATAATATGAGTTAGATTGATGATAATAAGAGTAATGAGTATAGTAATTGTCGTACTATCGATCATATCTGCATAACGTGGTTAATAATATGAGTTAGATTGATAATAGTAAGAGTAACGAGTATAATAATTGTCGTTCTATCGATTATATATGCACAATATGGCCAATAATATGAGTTAGATTGATAATAATAAGAGTAATAAGTATAGTAATTGTCGTTCTATCGATCATATATGCACAATATAACCAATAATATTCTTTAGATTGATAATAATAAGAGTAATAAGTATAGTAATTGTCGTTCTATCGGTCATATAACCATAATATGGCTAATAATATGAGTTAGATTGATAACAGTGAGTGTAATAAGTATAGTAATTGTCGTTCTATCGATCATATAAGCATAATATGCCTAATAATATGAGTTAGATTGATAATAATAAGAGTAATAAGTATAGTAATTGTCGTTCTATCGATCATATAAGCATAATATGGCTAATGATATGAGTTAGATTGATAATAACAAGAGTAATGAGTATAGTAATTGTCGTTCTATCGATCATATAACCATAATATGGCTAATAATATGAGTTAGATTGATAATAATAAGAGTAATGAGTATAGTAATTGTCGTACTATCGATCATATAAGCTTAATATGGCTAATAATATGAGTTAGATTGATAATAATAAGAGTAATAAGTATAGTAATTGTCGTTCTATCGATCATATAAGCATAATATGGCTAATAATATGAGTTAGATTGATAACAGTGAGTGTAATAAGTATAGTAATTATCGTTCTATCGATCATATAAGCATAATATGGCTAATAATATGAGTTAGATTGATAATAATAAGAGTAATAAGTATAGTAATTGTCGTTCTATCGATCATATAAGCATAATATGGCTAATAATATGAGTTAGATTGATAACAGTGAGTGTAATAAGTATAGTAATTGTCGTTCAATCGATCATATAAGCACAATATGGCTAATAATATGAGTTAGATTGATAATAATAAGAGTAATAAGTATAGTAATTGTCGTTCTATCGATCATATAAGCATAATATGGCTAATGATATGAGTTAGATTGATAATAATAAGAATAATGAGTATAGTAATTGTCGTTCTATCGATCATATAACCATAATATGGCTAATAATATGAGTTAGATTGATGATAATAAGAGTAATGAGTATAGTAATTGTCGTACTATCGATCATATCTGCATAACGTGGTTAATAATATGAGTTAGATTGATAATAGTAAGAGTAACGAGTATAATAATTGTCGTTCTATCGATTATATATGCACAATATGGCCAATAATATGAGTTAGATTGATAATAATAAGAGTAATAAGTATAGTAATTGTCGTTCTATCGATCATATATGCACAATATAACCAATAATATTCTTTAGATTGATAATAATAAGAGTAATAAGTATAGTAATTGTCGTTCTATCGGTCATATAACCATAATATGGCTAATAATATGAGTTAGATTGATAACAGTGAGTGTAATAAGTATAGTAATTGTCGTTCTATCGATCATATAAGCATAATATGCCTAATAATATGAGTTAGATTGATAATAATAAGAGTAATAAGTATAGTAATTGTCGTTCTATCGATCATATAAGCATAATATGGCTAATGATATGAGTTAGATTGATAATAACAAGAGTAATGAGTATAGTAATTGTCGTTCTATCGATCATATAACCATAATATGGCTAATAATATGAGTTAGATTGATAATAATAAGAGTAATGAGTATAGTAATTGTCGTACTATCGATCATATAAGCTTAATATGGCTAATAATATGAGTTAGATTGATAATAATAAGAGTAATAAGTATAGTAATTGTCGTTCTATCGATCATATAAGCATAATATGGCTAATAATATGAGTTAGATTGATAACAGTGAGTGTAATAAGTATAGTAATTATCGTTCTATCGATCATATAAGCATAATATGGCTAATAATATGAGTTAGATTGATAATAATAAGAGTAATAAGGATAGTAATTGTAGTTCTATCGATCATATCTGCATAACATGGTTAATAATATGAGTTAGATTGATAATAGTAAGAGTAATGACTATAGTAATTGTCGTTCTATCGATCATATATGCACAATATGGCCAATAATATGAGTTAGATTGATAATAATATGAGTAATAAGTATAGTAATTGTCGTTCTATCGATCATATAAGCTTAATATGGCTAATGATATGAGTTAGATTGATAATAATAAGAGTAATGAGTATAGTAATTGTCGTTCTATCGATCATATAACCATAATATGGCTAATAATATGAGTTAGATTGATAATAATAAGAGTAATGAGTATAGTAATTGTCGTACTATCGATCATATAAGCTTAATATGGCTAATAATATGAGTTAGATTGATAATAAAAAGAGTAATAAATATAGTAATTGTCGTTCTATCGATCATATAAGCATAATATGGCTAATAATATGAGTTAGATTGATAATAATAAGAGTAATAAGTATAGTAATTGTCGTTCTATCGGTCATATAACCATAATATGGCTAATAATATGAGTTAGATTGATAACAGTGAGTGTAATAAGTATAGTAATTGTCGTTCTATCGATCATATAAGCATAATATGCCTAATAATATGAGTTAGATTGATAATAATAAGAGTAATAAGTATAGTAATTGTCGTTCTATCGATCATATAAGCATAATATGGCTAATAATATGAGTTAGATTGATAATAATAAGAGTAATGAGTATAGTAATTGTCGTTCTATCGATCATATAACCATAATATGGCTAATAATATGAGTTAGATTGATAATAATAAGAGTAATGAGTATAGTAATTGTCGTACTATCGATCATATCTGCATAACATGGTTAATAATATGAGTTGGATTAATAATAGTAAGAGTAATGAGTATAGTAATTGTCGTTCCATCGATCATATAAGCATAATATGCCTAATAATATGAGTTAGATTGATAATAATAAGAGTAATAAGTATAGTAATTGTCCTTCTATCGATCATATAAGCATAATATGGCTAATAATGTGAGTTAGATTTATAATAGTGAGTGTAATAAGTATAGTAATTGTCGTTCTATCGATCATATAAGCACATTATGGCTAATGATATGAGTTAGATTGATAATAATTAGAGTAATGAGTGTAGTAGTTGTCGTTCTATCGATCATATAAGCATAATATGGCTAATAATATGAGTTAGATTGATAACAATAAGAGTAATGCGTATAGTAATTGTCGTTCTATCGATCATATCTGCATAATATGGTTAATAATATGAGTGAGATTGATAATAGTGAGTGTAGCAAGTATAGTATTTGTCGTTCTATCGATCATATAAGCATAATATGGCTAATAATATGAGTTAGATTGATAATAATGAGAGTAATGAGTATAGTAGTTGTCGTCCTATCGATCATATAAGCATAATATGGCTCATAATATGAGTTAGATTGTTAATAATAAGAGTAATAAGTACAGTAATTGTAGTTCAATCGATCATATAAGCATAATGTGGCTACTAATATAAGTTAGATTGATTATAATTAGAGTAATAAGGTTAGTAATTGTCGCTCTATCGGTCATATAACCACAATATGTCTAATAATGTGAGTTAGATTTATAATAGTGAGTGTAATAAGTATAGTAATTGTCGTTCTATCGATCATATAAGCACAATATGGCTAATGATATGAGTTAGATTGATAATAATTAGAGTAATGAGTATAGTAATTGTCGTTCTATCGATCATATAAGCATAATATGGCTAATAATATGAGTTAGATTGATAACAGTGAGTGTAATAAGTACAGTAATTGTAGTTCTATCGATCATATAAGCATAATGTGGCTATTAATATGAGTTAGATTGATTATGATTAGAGTAATAAGGTTAGTAATTGTCGTTCTATCGGTCATATAACCACAATATGGCTAATAATGTGAGTTAGATTTATAATAGTGAGTGTAATAGGTATAGTAATTGTCGTTCTATCGATCATACAAGCACAATATGGCTAATGATATGAGTTAGATTGATAATAATTAGAGTAATGAGTATAGTAATTGTAGTTCTGTCGATCATATAAGCATGCTATGGCTAATAATATGAGTTAGATTGATAATAGTAAGAGTAATAGGGATAGTAATTGTCGTTCTATCGATCATATATGCATAACATGGTTAATAATATGAGTTAGATTGATAATAGTAAGAGTAATGAGTATAGTAATTGTCGTTCTATCGATCATATATGCACAATATGGCCAATAATATGAGTTAGATTGATAATAATAAGAGTAATAAGTATAGTAATTGTCGTTCTATCGATCATATCTGCATAATATGGTTAATAATATGAGTTAGATTGATAATAATATGAGTAATAAGTATAGTAATTGTCGTTCTATCGATCATATAAGCATAATATGGCTAATGATATGAGTTAGATTGATAAAAATAAGAGTAATGAGTATAGTAATTGTCGTTCTATCGATCATATCTGCATAACGTGGTTAATAATATGAGTTAGATTGATAATAGTAAGAGTAACGAGTATAATAATTGTCGTTCTATCGATTATATATGCACAATATGGCCAATAATATGAGTTAGATTGATAATAATAAGAGTAATAAGTATAGTAATTGTCGTTCTATAGATCATATATGCACAATATAACCAATAATATTCTTTAGATTGATAATAATAAGAGTAATAAGTATAGTAATTGTCGTTCTATCGGTCATATAACCATAATATGGCTAATAATATGAGTTAGATTGATAACAGTGAGTGTAATAAGTATAGTAATTGTCGTTCTATCGATCATATAAGCATAATATGCCTAATAATATGAGTTAGATTGATAATAATAAGAGTAATAAGTATAGTAATTGTCGTTCTATCGATCATATAAGCATAATATGGCTAATGATATGAGTTAGATTGATAATAACAAGAGTAATGAGTATAGTAATTGTCGTTCTATCGATCATATAACCATAATATGGCTAATAATATGAGTTAGATTGATAACAATAAGAGTAATGAGTATAGTAATTGTCGTACTATCGATCATATAAGCTTAATATGGCTAATAATATGAGTTAGATTGATAATAATAAGAGTAATAAGTATAGTAATTGTCGTTCTATCGATCATATAAGCATAATATGGCTAATAATATGAGTTAGATTGATAACAGTGAGTGTAATAAGTATAGTAATTATCGTTCTATCGATCATATAAGCATAATATGGCTAATAATATGAGTTAGATTGATAATAATAAGAGTAATAAGGATAGTAATTGTAGTTCTATCGATCATATCTGCATAACATGGTTAATAATATGAGTTAGATTGATAATAGTAAGAGTAATGACTATAGTAATTGTCGTTCTATCGATCATATATGCACAATATGGCCAATAATATGAGTTAGATTGATAATAATATGAGTAATAAGTATAGTAATTGTCGTTCTATCGATCATATAAGCTTAATATGGCTAATGATATGAGTTAGATTGATAATAATAAGAGTAATGAGTATAGTAATTGTCGTTCTATCGATCATATAACCATAATATGGCTAATAATATGAGTTAGATTGATAATAATAAGAGTAATGAGTATAGTAATTGTCGTACTATCGATCATATAAGCTTAATATGGCTAATAATATGAGTTAGATTGATAATAAAAAGAGTAATAAATATAGTAATTGTCGTTCTATCGATCATATAAGCATAATATGGCTAATAATATGAGTTAGATTGATAATAATAAGAGTAATAAGTATAGTAATTGTCGTTCTATCGGTCATATAACCATAATATGGCTAATAATATGAGTTAGATTGATAACAGTGAGTGTAATAAGTATAGTAATTGTCGTTCTATCGATCATATAAGCATAATATGCCTAATAATATGAGTTAGATTGATAATAATAAGAGTAATAAGTATAGTAATTGTCGTTCTATCGATCATATAAGCATAATATGGCTAATAATATGAGTTAGATTGATAATAATAAGAGTAATGAGTATAGTAATTGTCGTTCTATCGATCATATAACCATAATATGGCTAATAATATGAGTTAGATTGATAATAATAAGAGTAATGAGTATAGTAATTGTCGTACTATCGATCATATCTGCATAACATGGTTAATAATATGAGTTGGATTAATAATAGTAAGAGTAATGAGTATAGTAATTGTCGTTCCATCGATCATATAAGCATAATATGCCTAATAATATGAGTTAGATTGATAATAATAAGAGTAATAAGTATAGTAATTGTCCTTCTATCGATCATATAAGCATAATATGGCTAATAATGTGAGTTAGATTTATAATAGTGAGTGTAATAAGTATAGTAATTGTCGTTCTATCGATCATATAAGCACATTATGGCTAATGATATGAGTTAGATTGATAATAATTAGAGTAATGAGTATAGTAGTTGTCGTTCTATCGATCATATAAGCATAATATGGCTAATAATATGAGTTAGATTGATAACAATAAGAGTAATGCGTATAGTAATTGTCGTTCTATCGATCATATCTGCATAATATGGTTAATAATATGAGTGAGATTGATAATAGTGAGTGTAGCAAGTATAGTATTTGTCGTTCTATCGATCATATAAGCATAATATGGCTAATAATATGAGTTAGATTGATAATAATGAGAGTAATGAGTATAGTAGTTGTCGTCCTATCGATCATATAAGCATAATATGGCTCATAATATGAGTTAGATTGTTAATAATAAGAGTAATAAGTACAGTAATTGTAGTTCAATCGATCATATAAGCATAATGTGGCTACTAATATAAGTTAGATTGATTATAATTAGAGTAATAAGGTTAGTAATTGTCGCTCTATCGGTCATATAACCACAATATGTCTAATAATGTGAGTTAGATTTATAATAGTGAGTGTAATAAGTATAGTAATTGTCGTTCTATCGATCATATAAGCACAATATGGCTAATGATATGAGTTAGATTGATAATAATTAGAGTAATGAGTATAGTAATTGTCGTTCTATCGATCATATAAGCATAATATGGCTAATAATATGAGTTAGATTGATAACAGTGAGTGTAATAAGTACAGTAATTGTAGTTCTATCGATCATATAAGCATAATGTGGCTATTAATATGAGTTAGATTGATTATGATTAGAGTAATAAGGTTAGTAATTGTCGTTCTATCGGTCATATAACCACAATATGGCTAATAATGTGAGTTAGATTTATAATAGTGAGTGTAATAGGTATAGTAATTGTCGTTCTATCGATCATACAAGCACAATATGGCTAATGATATGAGTTAGATTGATAATAATTAGAGTAATGAGTATAGTAATTGTAGTTCTGTCGATCATATAAGCATGCTATGGCTAATAATATGAGTTAGATTGATAATAGTAAGAGTAATAGGGATAGTAATTGTCGTTCTATCGATCATATATGCATAACATGGTTAATAATATGAGTTAGATTGATAATAGTAAGAGTAATGAGTATAGTAATTGTCGTTCTATCGATCATATATGCACAATATGGCCAATAATATGAGTTAGATTGATAATAATAAGAGTAATAAGTATAGTAATTGTCGTTCTATCGATCATATCTGCATAATATGGTTAATAATATGAGTTAGATTGATAATAATATGAGTAATAAGTATAGTAATTGTCGTTCTATCGATCATATAAGCATAATATGGCTAATGATATGAGTTAGATTGATAAAAATAAGAGTAATGAGTATAGTAATTGTCGTTCTATCGATCATATAACCATAATATGGCTAATAATATGAGTTAGATTGATAATAATAAGAGTAATGAGTATAGTAATTGTCGTACTATCGATCATATAAGCTTAATATGGCTAATAATATGAGTTAGATTGATAATAATAAGAGTAATAAATATAATAATTGTCGTTCTATCGATCATATAAGCATAATATGGCTAATAATATGAGTCAGATTGATAATAATAAGAGTAATAAGTATAGTAATTGTCGTTCTATCGGTCATATAACCATAATATGGCTAATAATATGAGTTAGATCGATAACAGTGAGTGTAATAAGTATAGTAATTGTCGTTCTATCGATCATTTAAGCATAATATGCCTAATAATATGAGTTAGATTGATAATAATTAGAGTAGTAAGTATAGTAATTGTCGTTCTATCGATCATATAAGCATAATATGGCTAATGATATGAGTTAGATTGATAATAATAAGAGTAATGAGTATAGTAATTGTCGTTCTATCGATCATATAAGCACAATATGGCTAATGATATGAGTTAGATTGATAATAATGAGAGTAATGAGTATAGTAGTTGTCGTCCTATCGATCATATAAGCATAATATGGCTCATAATATGAGTTAGATTGATAATAATAAGAGTAATAGGTATAGTAATTGTCGTTCTATCGATCATATCTGCATAATATGGTTAATAATATGAGTTAGATTGGTAATAATAAGAGTAATAAGTATAGTAATTGTCGTTCTATCGATCATACAAGCATAATATGGCTAATGATATGAGTTAGATTGATAATAATCAGAGTAATGAGTATAGTAATTGTCGTTCTATCGATCATATAACCATAATATGGCTAATAATATGAGTTAGATTGATAATAATAAGAGTAATGAGTATAGTAATTGTCGTACTATCGATCATATCTGCATAATATGGTTAACAATATGAGTGAGATTGATAATAGTGAGTGTAGCAAGTATAGTATTTGTCGTTCTATCGATCATATAAGCATAATATGGCTAATAATATGAGTTAGATTGATAATAATGAGAGTAATGAGTATAGTAGTTGTCGTCCTATCGATCATATAAGCATAATATGGCTCATAATATGAGTTAGATTGTTTATAATAAGAGTAATAAGTACAGTAATTGTAGTTCAATCGATCATATAAGCATAATGTGGCTAATGATATGAGTTAGATTGATAATAATTAGAGTAATGAGTATAGTAATTGTCGTTCTATCGATCATATAACCATAATATGGCTATTAATATGAGTTAGATTGATAATAATAAGAGTAATGAGTATAGTAATTGTCGTTCTACCGATCATATAAGCATAATATGGCTAATAATATGAGTTAGATTGATAATAATAAGAGTAATAAGTATAGTAATTGTCGTTCTATCGATCATATCTGCATAATATGGTTAGTAATATGAGTTAGATTGATAATAATAAGTGTAATAAGTATAGTAATTGTCGTTCTATCGGACATATAACCATAATATGGCTAATAATATGAGTTAGATTGATAATAATAAGAGTAATGAGTATAGTAGTTGTCGAACTATCGATCATATAAGCATAATATGGATAATAATATGAGTTAGATTGATAATAATAAGAGTAATAAGTATAGTAATTGTCGTTCTATCGATCATATAAGCATAATATGACTAATAATATGAGTTAGATTGATAACAGTGAGTGTAATAAGTATAGTAATTGTCGTTCTGTCGATCATATAAGCACAATATGGCTAATAATATGAGTTAGATTGATAATAATAAGAGTAATGCGTATAGTAATTGTCGTTCTATCGATCATATCTGCATAATATGGTTAATAATATGAGTGAGATTGATAATAGTGAGTGTAGCAAGTATAGTATTTGTCGTTCTATCGATCATATAAGCACAATATGGCTAATAATATGAGTTAGATTGATAATAATGAGAGTAATGAGTATAGTAGTTGTCGTCCTATCGATCATATAAGCATAATATGGCTCATAATATGAGTTAGATTGTTTATAATAAGAGTAATAAGTACAGTAATTGTAGTTCAATCGATCATATAAGCATAATGTGGCTACTAATATGAGCTAGATTGATTATAATTAGAGTAATAAGGTTAGTAATTGTCGCTCTATCGGTCATATAACCACAATATGGCTAATAATGTGAGTTAGATTTATAATAGTGAGTGTAATAAGTATAGTAATTGTCGTTCTATCGATCATATAAGCACAATATGGCTAATGATATGAGTTAGATAGATAATAATTAGAGTAATGAGTATAGTAATTGTAGTTCTATCGATCATATAAGCATGCTGTGGCTAATAATATGAGTTAGATTGATAATAGTAAGAGTAATAGGGATAGTAATTGTCGTTCTATCGATCATATATGCATAACATGGTTAATAATATGAGTTAGATTGATAATAGTAAGAGTAATGAGTATAGTAATTGTCGTTCTATCGATCATATATGCACAATATGGCCAATAATATGAGTTAGATTGATAATAATAAGAGTAATAAGTATAGTAATTGTCGTTCTATCGATCATGTCTGCATAATATGGTTAATAATATGAGTTAGATTGATAATAATAAGAGTAATAAGTATAGTAATTGTCGTTCTATCGGTCATATAACCATAATATGGCTAATAATATGAGTTAGATTGATAACAGTGAGTGTAATAAGTATAGTAATTGTCGTTCTATCGATCATATAAGCATAATATGCCTAATAATATGAGTTAGATTGATAATAATAAGAGTAGTAAGTATAGTAATTGTCGTTCTATCGATCATATAAGCATAATATGGCTAATGATATGAGTTAGATTGAGAATAATAAGAGTAATGAGTATAGTAATTGTCGTTCTATCGATCATATAACCATAATATGGCTAATAATATGAGTTAGATTGATAATAATAAGAGTAATGAGTATAGTAATTGTCGTACTATCGATCATATCTGCATAACATGGTTAATAATATGAGTTAGATTGATAATAGTAAGAGTAATGAGTATAGTAATTGTCGTTCTATCGATTATATATGCACAATATGGCCAATAATATGAGTTAGATTGATAATAATAAGAGTAATAAGTATAGTAATTGTCGTTCTATCGATCATATATGCACAATATAACCAATAATATGAGTTAGATTGATAATAATAAGAGTAATTAGTATAGCAATTGTCGTTCTATCGATCATATCTGCATAATATGGTTAATAATATGAGTTAGATTGATACTAATAAGAGTAATAAGTATAGTAATTGTCGTTCTATCGGTCATATAACCATAATATGGCTAATAATATGAGTTAGATTGATAACAGTGAGTGTAATAAGTATAGTAATTGTCGTTCTATCGATCATATAAGCATAATATGCCTAATAATATGAGTTAGATTGATAATAATAAGAGTAATAAGTATAGTAATTGTCGTTCTATCGATCATATAAGCATAATATGGCTAATAATATGAGTTAGATTGATAACAGTGAGTGTAATAAGTATAGTAATTGTCGTTCAATCGATCATATAAGCACAATATGGCTAATAATATGAGTTAGATTGATAATAATAAGAGTAATAAGTATAGTAATTGTCGTTCTATCGATCATATAAGCATAATATGGCTAATGATATGAGTTAGATTGATAATAATAAGAATAATGAGTATAGTAATTGTCGTTCTATCGATCATATAACCATAATATGGCTAATAATATGAGTTAGATTGATGATAATAAGAGTAATGAGTATAGTAATTGTCGTACTATCGATCATATCTGCATAACGTGGTTAATAATATGAGTTAGATTGATAATAGTAAGAGTAATGAGTATAATAATTGTCGTTCTATCGATTATATATGCACAATATGGCCAATAATATGAGTTAGATTGATAATAATAAGAGTAATAAGTATAGTAATTGTCGTTCTATCGATCATATATGCACAATATAACCAATAATATTCTTTAGATTGATAATAATAAGAGTAATAAGTATAGTAATTGTCGTTCTATCGGTCATATAACCATAATATGGCTAATAATATGAGTTAGATTGATAACAGTGAGTGTAATAAGTATAGTAATTGTCGTTCTATCGATCATATAAGCATAATATGCCTAATAATATGAGTTAGATTGATAATAATAAGAGTAATAAGTATAGTAATTGTCGTTCTATCGATCATATAAGCATAATATGGCTAATAATATGAGTTAGATTGATAATAAAAAGAGTAATAAATATAGTAATTGTCGTTCTATCGATCATATATGCATAACATGGTTAATAATATGAGTTAGATTGATAATAATAAGAGTAATGAGTATAGTAATTGTCGTACTATCGATCATATAAGCTTAATATGGCTAATAATATGAGTTAGATTGATAATAATAAGAGTAATAAGTATAGTAATTGTCGTTCTATCGATCATATAAGCATAATATGGCTAATAATATGAGTTAGATTGATAACAGTGAGTGTAATAAGTATAGTAATTGTCGTTCTATCGATCATATAAGCATAATATGGCTAATAATATGAGTTAGATTGATAATAATAAGAGTAATAAGGATAGTAATTGTAGTTCTATCGATCATATCTGCATAACATGGTTAATAATATGAGTTAGATTGATAATAGTAAGAGTAATGAGTATAGTAATTGTCGTTCTATCGATCATATATGCACAATATGGCCAATAATATGAGTTAGATTGATAATAATATGAGTAATAAGTATAGTAATTGTCGTTCTATCGATCATATAAGCTTAATATGGCTAATGATATGAGTTAGATTGATAATAATAAGAGTAATGAGTATAGTAATTGTCGTTCTATCGATCATATAACCATAATATGGCTAATAATATGAGTTAGATTGATAATAATAAGAGTAATGAGTATAGTAATTGTCGTACTATCGATCATATAAGCTTAATATGGCTAATAATATGAGTTAGATTGATAATAAAAAGAGTAATAAATATAGTAATTGTCGTTCTATCGATCATATAAGCATAATATGGCTAATAATATGAGTTAGATTGATAATAATAAGAGTAATAAGTATAGTAATTGTCGTTCTATCGGTCATATAACCATAATATGGCTAATAATATGAGTTAGATTGATAACAGTGAGTGTAATAAGTATAGTAATTGTCGTTCTATCGATCATATAAGCATAATATGCCTAATAATATGAGTTAGATTGATAATAATAAGAGTAATAAGTATAGTAATTGTCGTTCTATCGATCATATAAGCATAATATGGCTAATAATATGAGTTAGATTGATAATAATAAGAGTAATGAGTATAGTAATTGTCGTTCTATCGATCATATAACCATAATATGGCTAATAATATGAGTTAGATTGATAATAATAAGAGTAATGAGTATAGTAATTGTCGTTCTATCGATCATATAAGCATAATATGCCTAATAATATGAGTTACATTGATAATAATAAGAGTAATAAGTATAGTAATTGTCCTTCTATCGATCATATAAGCATAATATGGCTAATAATGTGAGTTAGATTTATAATAGTGAGTGTAATAAGTATAGTAATTGTCGTTCTATCGATCATATAAGCACATTATGGCTAATGATATGAGTTAGATTGATAATAATTAGAGTAATGAGTATAGTAGTTGTCGTTCTATCGATCATATAAGCATAATATGGCTAATAATATGAGTTAGATTGATAACAATAAGAGTAATGCGTATAGTAATTGTCGTTCTATCGATCATATCTGCATAATATGGTTAATAATATGAGTGAGATTGATAATAGTGAGTGTAGCAAGTATAGTATTTGTCGTTCTATCGATCATATAAGCATAATATGGCTAATAATATGAGTTAGATTGATAATAATGAGAGTAATGAGTATAGTAGTTGTCGTCCTATCGATCATATAAGCATAATATGGCTCATAATATGAGTTAGATTGATAACAGTGAGTGTAATAAGTACAGTAATTGTAGTTCTATCGATCATATAAGCATAATGTGGCTATTAATATGAGTTAGATTGATTATGATTAGAGTAATAAGGTTAGTAATTGTCGTTCTATCGGTCATATAACCACAATATGGCTAATAATGTGAGTTAGATTTATAATAGTGAGTGTAATAGGTATAGTAATTGTCGTTCTATCGATCATACAAGCACAATATGGCTAATGATATGAGTTAGATTGATAATAATTAGAGTAATGAGTATAGTAATTGTAGTTCTGTCGATCATATAAGCATGCTATGGCTAATAATATGAGTTAGATTGATAATAGTAAGAGTAATAGGGATAGTAATTGTCGTTCTATCGATCATATATGCATAACATGGTTAATAATATGAGTTAGATTGATAATAGTAAGAGTAATGAGTATAGTAATTGTCGTTCTATCGATCATATATGCACAATATGGCCAATAATATGAGTTAGATTGATAATAATAAGAGTAATAAGTATAGTAATTGTCGTTCTATCGATCATATAACCATAATATGGCTAATGATATGAGTTAGATAGATAATAATTAGAGTAATGAGTATAGTAATTGTAGTTCTATCGATCATATAAGCATGCTGTGGCTAATAATATGAGTTAGATTGATAATAGTAAGAGTAATAGGGATAGTAATTGTCGTTCTATCGATCATATATGCATAACATGGTTAATAATATGAGTTAGATTGATAATAGTAAGAGTAATGAGTATAGTAATTGTCGTTCTATCGATCATATATGCACAATATGGCCAATAATATGAGTTAGATTGATAATAATAAGAGTAATAAGTATAGTAATTGTCGTTCTATCGATCATGTCTGCATAATATGGTTAATAATATGAGTTAGATTGATAATAATAAGAGTAATAAGTATAGTAATTGTCGTTCTATCGGTCATATAACCATAATATGGCTAATAATATGAGTTAGATTGATAACAGTGAGTGTAATAAGTATAGTAATTGTCGTTCTATCGATCATATAAGCATAATATGCCTAATAATATGAGTTAGATTGATAATAATAAGAGTAGTAAGTATAGTAATTGTCGTTCTATCGATCATATAAGCATAATATGGCTAATGATATGAGTTAGATTGAGAATAATAAGAGTAATGAGTATAGTAATTGTCGTTCTATCGATCATATAAGCATAATATGGCTAATAATGTGAGTTAGATTTATAATAGTGAGTGTAATAAGTATAGTAATTGTCGTTCTATCGATCATATAAGCACATTATGGCTAATGATATGAGTTAGATTGATAATAATTAGAGTAATGAGTATAGTAGTTGTCGTTCTATCGATCATATAAGCATAATATGGCTAATAATATGAGTTAGATTGATAACAATAAGAGTAATGCGTATAGTAATTGTCGTTCTATCGATCATATCTGCATAATATGGTTAATAATATGAGTGAGATTGATAATAGTGAGTGTAGCAAGTATAGTATTTGTCGTTCTATCGATCATATAAGCATAATATGGCTAATAATATGAGTTAGATTGATAATAATGAGAGTAATGAGTATAGTAGTTGTCGTCCTATCGATCATATAAGCATAATATGGCTCATAATATGAGTTAGATTGATAACAGTGAGTGTAATCAGTACAGTAATTGTAGTTCTATCGATCATATAAGCATAATGTGGCTATTAATATGAGTTAGATTGATTATGATTAGAGTAATAAGGTTAGTAATTGTCGTTCTATCGGTCATATAACCACAATATGGCTAATAATGTGAGTTAGATTTATAATAGTGAGTGTAATAGGTATAGTAATTGTCGTTCTATCGATCATACAAGCACAATATGGCTAATGATATGAGTTAGATTGATAATAATTAGAGTAATGAGTATAGTAATTGTAGTTCTGTCGATCATATAAGCATGCTATGGCTAATAATATGAGTTAGATTGATAATAGTAAGAGTAATAGGGATAGTAATTGTCGTTCTATCGATCATATATGCATAACATGGTTAATAATATGAGTTAGATTGATAATAGTAAGAGTAATGAGTATAGTAATTGTCGTTCTATCGATCATATATGCACAATATGGCCAATAATATGAGTTAGATTGATAATAATAAGAGTAATAAGTATAGTAATTGTCGTTCTATCGATCATATCTGCATAATATGGTTAATAATATGAGTTAGATTGATAATAATAAGAGTAATAAGTATAGTAATTGTCGTTCTATCGGTCATATAACCATAATATGGCTAATAATATGAGTTAGATTGATAACAGTGAGTGTAATAAGTATAGTAATTGTCGTTCTATCGATCATATAAGCATAATATGGCTAATGATATGAGTTAGATTGATAATAATAAGAGTAATGAGTATAGTAATTGTCGTTCTATCGATCATATAAGCATAATATGGCTAATAATATGAGTTAGATTGATAACAATAAGAGTAATGCGTATAGTAATTGTCGTTCTATCGATCATATCTGCATAATATGGTTAATAATATGAGTGAGATTGATAATAGTGAGTGTAGCAAGTATAGTATTTGTCGTTCTATCGATCATATAAGCATAATATGGCTAATAATATGAGTTAGATTGATAATAATGAGAGTAATGAGTATAGTAGTTGTCGTCCTATCGATCATATAAGCATAATATGGCTCATAATATGAGTTAGATTGATAACAGTGAGTGTAATAAGTACAGTAATTGTAGTTCTATCGATCATATAAGCATAATGTGGCTATTAATATGAGTTAGATTGATTATGATTAGAGTAATAAGGTTAGTAATTGTCGTTCTATCGGTCATATAACCACAATATGGCTAATAATGTGAGTTAGATTTATAATAGTGAGTGTAATAGGTATAGTAATTGTCGTTCTATCGATCATACAAGCACAATATGGCTAATGATATGAGTTAGATTGATAATAATTAGAGTAATGAGTATAGTAATTGTAGTTCTGTCGATCATATAAGCATGCTATGGCTAATAATATGAGTTAGATTGATAATAGTAAGAGTAATAGGGATAGTAATTGTCGTTCTATCGATCATATATGCATAACATGGTTAATAATATGAGTTAGATTGATAATAGTAAGAGTAATGAGTATAGTAATTGTCGTTCTATCGATCATATAAGCATAATATGACTAATAATATGAGTTAGATTGATAACAGTGAGTGTAATAAGTATAGTAATTGTCGTTCTGTCGATCATATAAGCACAATATGGCTAATAATATGAGTTAGATTGATAATAATAAGAGTAATGCGTATAGTAATTGTCGTTCTATCGATCATATCTGCATAATATGGTTAATAATATGAGTGAGATTGATAATAGTGAGTGTAGCAAGTATAGTATTTGTCGTTCTATCGATCATATAAGCACAATATGGCTAATAATATGAGTTAGATTGATAATAATGAGAGTAATGAGTATAGTAGTTGTCGTCCTATCGATCATATAAGCATAATATGGCTCATAATATGAGTTAGATTGTTTATAATAAGAGTAATAAGTACAGTAATTGTAGTTCAATCGATCATATAAGCATAATGTGGCTACTAATATGAGCTAGATTGATTATAATTAGAGTAATAAGGTTAGTAATTGTCGCTCTATCGGTCATATAACCACAATATGGCTAATAATGTGAGTTAGATTTATAATAGTGAGTGTAATAAGTATAGTAATTGTCGTTCTATCGATCATATAAGCACAATATGGCTAATGATATGAGTTAGATAGATAATAATTAGAGTAATGAGTATAGTAATTGTAGTTCTATCGATCATATAAGCATGCTGTGGCTAATAATATGAGTTAGATTGATAATAGTAAGAGTAATAGGGATAGTAATTGTCGTTCTATCGATCATATATGCATAACATGGTTAATAATATGAGTTAGATTGATAATAGTAAGAGTAATGAGTATAGTAATTGTCGTTCTATCGATCATATATGCACAATATGGCCAATAATATGAGTTAGATTGATAATAATAAGAGTAATAAGTATAGTAATTGTCGTTCTATCGATCATGTCTGCATAATATGGTTAATAATATGAGTTAGACTGATAATAATAAGAGTAATAAGTATAGTAATTGTCGTTCTATCGGTCATATAACCATAATATGGCTAATAATATGAGTTAGATTGATAACAGTGAGTGTAATAAGTATAGTAATTGTCGTTCTATCGATCATATAAGCATAATATGCCTAATAATATGAGTTAGATTGATAATAATAAGAGTAGTAAGTATAGTAATTGTCGTTCTATCGATCATATAAGCATAATATGGCTAATGATATGAGTTAGATTGAGAATAATAAGAGTAATGAGTATAGTAATTGTCGTTCTATCGATCATATAAGCATAATATGGCTAATAATGTGAGTTAGATTTATAATAGTGAGTGTAATAAGTATAGTAATTGTCGTTCTATCGATCATATAAGCACATTATGGCTAATGATATGAGTTAGATTGATAATAATTAGAGTAATGAGTATAGTAGTTGTCGTTCTATCGATCATATAAGCATAATATGGCTAATAATATGAGTTAGATTGATAACAATAAGAGTAATGCGTATAGTAATTGTCGTTCTATCGATCATATCTGCATAATATGGTTAATAATATGAGTGAGATTGATAATAGTGAGTGTAGCAAGTATAGTATTTGTCGTTCTATCGATCATATAAGCATAATATGGCTAATAATATGAGTTAGATTGATAATAATGAGAGTAATGAGTATAGTAGTTGTCGTCCTATCGATCATATAAGCATAATATGGCTCATAATATGAGTTAGATTGATAACAGTGAGTGTAATCAGTACAGTAATTGTAGTTCTATCGATCATATAAGCATAATGTGGCTATTAATATGAGTTAGATTGATTATGATTAGAGTAATAAGGTTAGTAATTGTCGTTCTATCGGTCATATAACCACAATATGGCTAATAATGTGAGTTAGATTTATAATAGTGAGTGTAATAGGTATAGTAATTGTCGTTCTATCGATCATACAAGCACAATATGGCTAATGATATGAGTTAGATTGATAATAATTAGAGTAATGAGTATAGTAATTGTAGTTCTGTCGATCATATAAGCATGCTATGGCTAATAATATGAGTTAGATTGATAATAGTAAGAGTAATAGGGATAGTAATTGTCGTTCTATCGATCATATATGCATAACATGGTTAATAATATGAGTTAGATTGATAATAGTAAGAGTAATGAGTATAGTAATTGTCGTTCTATCGATCATATATGCACAATATGGCCAATAATATGAGTTAGATTGATAATAATAAGAGTAATAAGTATAGTAATTGTCGTTCTATCGATCATATCTGCATAATATGGTTAATAATATGAGTTAGATTGATAATAATAAGAGTAATAAGTATAGTAATTGTCGTTCTATCGGTCATATAACCATAATATGGCTAATAATATGAGTTAGATTGATAACAGTGAGTGTAATAAGTATAGTAATTGTCGTTCTATCGATCATATAAGCATAATATGCCTAATAATATGAGTTAGATTGATAATAATAAGAGTAGTAAGTATAGTAATTGTCGTTCTATCGATCATATAAGCATAATATGGCTAATGATATGAGTTAGATTGATAATAATATGAGTAATAAGTATAGTAATTGTCGTTCTATCGATCATATAAGCATAATATGGCTAATGATATGAGTTAGATTGATAAAAATAAGAGTAATGAGTATAGTAATTGTCGTTCTATCGATCATATAACCATAATATGGCTAATAATATGAGTTAGATTGATAATAATAAGAGTAATGAGTATAGTAATTGTCGTACTATCGATCATATAAGCTTAATATGGCTAATAATATGAGTTAGATTGATAATAATAAGAGTAATAAATATAGTAATTGTCGTTCTATCGATCATATCTGCATAACATGGTTAATAATATGAGTTAGATTGATAATAGTAAGAGTAATGAGTATAGTAATTGTCGTTCTATCGATTATATATGCACAATATGGCCAATAATATGAGTTAGATTGATAATAATAAGAGTAATAAGTATAGTAATTGTCGTTCTATCGATCATATATGCACAATATAACCAATAATATGAGTTAGATTGATAATAATAAGAGTAATTAGTATAGCAATTGTCGTTCTATCGATCATATCTGCATAATATGGTTAATAATATGAGTTAGATTGATACTAATAAGAGTAATAAGTATAGTAATTGTCGTTCTATCGGTCATATAACCATAATATGGCTAATAATATGAGTTAGATTGATAACAGTGAGTGTAATAAGTATAGTAATTGTCGTTCTATCGATCATATAAGCATAATATGCCTAATAATATGAGTTAGATTGATAATAATAAGAGTAATAAGTATAGTAATTGTCGTTCTATCGATCATATAAGCATAATATGGCTAATAATATGAGTTAGATTGATAACAGTGAGTGTAATAAGTATAGTAATTGTCGTTCTATCGATCATATCTGCATAATATGGTTAATAATATGAGTTAGATTGATAATAGTAAGAGTAATGAGTATAGTAATTGTCGTACTATCGATCATATAAGCTTAATATGGCTAATAATATGAGTTAGATTGATAATAATAAGAGTAATAAGTATAGTAAGTGTCGTTCTATCGATCATATAAGCATAATATGGCTAATAATATGAGTTAGATTGATAATAATAAGAGTAATGAGTATAGTAATTGTCGTACTATCGATCATATCTGCATAACATGGTTAATAATATGAGTTAGATTGATAATAGTAAGAGTAATGAGTATAATAATTGTCGTTCTATCGATTATATATGCACAATATGGCCAATAATATGAGTTAGATTGATAATAATAAGAGTAATAAGTATAGTAATTGTCGTTCTATCGATCATATATGCACAATATAACCAATAATATTCTTTAGATTGATAATAATAAGAGTAATAAGTATAGTAATTGTCGTTCTATCGGTCATATAACCATAATATGGCTAATAATATGAGTTAGATTGATAACAGTGAGTGTAATAAGTATAGTAATTGTCGTTCTATCGATCATATAAGCATAATATGCCTAATAATATGAGTTAGATTGATAATAATAAGAGTAATAAGTATAGTAATTGTCGTTCTATCGATCATATAAGCATAATATGGCTAATGATATGAGTTAGATTGATAATAACAAGAGTAATGAGTATAGTAATTGTCGTTCTATCGATCATATAACCATAATATGGCTAATAATATGAGTTAGATTGATAATAATAAGAGTAATGAGTATAGTAATTGTCGTACTATCGATCATATAAGCTTAATATGGCTAATAATATGAGTTAGATTGATAATAATAAGAGTAATAAGTATAGTAATTGTCGTTCTATCGATCATATAAGCATAATATGGCTAATAATATGAGTTATATTGATAACAGTGAGTGTAATAAGTATAGTAATTGTCGTTCTATCGATCATATAAGCATAATATGGCTAATAATATGAGTTAGATTGATAATAATAAGAGTAATAAGGATAGTAATTGTAGTTCTATCGATCATATCTGCATAACATGGTTAATAATATGAGTTAGATTGATAATAGTAAGAGTAATGAGTATAGTAATTGTCGTTCTATCGATCATATATGCACAATATGGCCAATAATATGAGTTAGATTGATAATAATATGAGTAATAAGTATAGTAATTGTCGTTCTATCGATCATATAAGCATAATATGGCTAATGATATGAGTTAGATTGATAATAATAAGAGTAATGAGTATAGTAATTGTCGTTCTATCGATCATATAACCATAATATGGCTAATAATATGAGTTAGATTGATAATAATAAGAGTAATGAGTATAGTAATTGTCGTACTATCGATCATATAAGCTTAATATGGCTAATAATATGAGTTAGATTGATAATAAAAAGAGTAATAAATATAGTAATTGTCGTTCTATCGATCATATAAGCATAATATGGCTAATAATATGAGTTAGATTGATAATAATAAGAGTAATAAGTATAGTAATTGTCGTTCTATCGGTCATATAACCATAATATGGCTAATGATATGAGTTAGATTGATAAAAATAAGAGTAATGAGTATAGTAATTGTCGTTCTGTCGATCATATAAGCATAATATGGCTAATAATATGAGTTAGATTGATAACAGTGAGTGTAATAAGTATAGTAATTGTCGTTCTACCGATCATATCTGCATAATATGGTTAATAATATGAGTTAGATTGATAATAGTAAGAGTAATGAGTATAGTAATTGTCGTACTATCGATCATATAAGCTTAATATGGCTAATAATATGAGTTAGATTGATAATAATAAGAGTAATAAGTATAGTAAGTGTCGTTTTATCGATCATATAAGCATAATATGGCTAATAATATGAGTTAGATTGATAATAATAAGAGTAATGAGTATAGTAATTGTCGTACTATCGATCATATCTGCATAACATGGTTAATAATATGAGTTAGATTGATAATAGTAAGAGTAATGAGTATAATAATTGTCGTTCTATCGATTATATATGCACAATATGGCCAATAATATGAGTTAGATTGATAATAATAAGAGTAATAAGTATAGTAATTGTCGTTCTATCGATCATATATGCACAATATAACCAATAATATTCTTTAGATTGATAATAATAAGAGTAATAAGTATAGTAATTGTCGTTCTATCGGTCATATAACCATAATATGGCTAATAATATGAGTTAGATTGATAACAGTGAGTGTAATAAGTATAGTAATTGTCGTTCTATCGATCATATAAGCATAATATGCCTAATAATATGAGTTAGATTGATAATAATAAGAGCAATAAGTATAGTAATTGTCGTTCTATCGATCATATAAGCATAATATGGCTAATGATATGAGTTAGATTGATAATAACAAGAGTAATGAGTATAGTAATTGTCGTTCTATCGATCATATAACCATAATATGGCTAATAATATGAGTTAGATTGATAATAATAAGAGTAATGAGTATAGTAATTGTCGTACTATCGATCATATAAGCTTAATATGGCTAATAATATGAGTTAGATTGATAATAATAAGAGTAATAAGTATAGTAATTGTCGTTCTATCGATCATATAAGCATAATATGGCTAATAATATGAGTTAGATTGATAACAGTGAGTGTAATAAGTATAGTAATTGTCGTTCTATCGATCATATAAGCATAATATGGCTAATAATATGAGTTAGATTGATAATAATAAGAGTAATAAGGATAGTAATTGTAGTTCTATCGATCATATCTGCATAACATGGTTAATAATATGAGTTAGATTGATAATAGTAAGAGTAATAGGTATAGTAATTGTCGTTCTATCGATCATATAAGCATAATATGCCTAATAATATGAGTTAGATTGTTTATAATAAGAGTAATAAGTACAGTAATTGTAGTTCAATCGATCATATAAGCATAATGTGGCTACTAATATGAGTTAGATTGATTATAATTAGAGTAATAAGGTTAGTAATTGTCGCTCTATCGGTCATATAACCACAATATGGCTAATAATGTGAGTTAGATTTATAATAGTGAGTGTAATAAGTATAGTAATTGTCGTTCTATCGATCATATAAGCACAATATGGCTAATGATATGAGTTAGATTGATAACAATAAGAGTAATAAGTATAGTAATTGTCGTTCTATCGATCATATAAGCATAATGTGGCTAATGATATGAGTTAGATTGATAAGAATTAGAGTAATGAGTATAGTAATTGTCGTTCTATCGATCATATAACCATAATATGGCTATTAATATGAGTTAGATTGATAATAATAAGAGTAATGAGTATAGTAATTGTCGTTCTACCGATCATATAAGCATAATATGGCTAATAATATGAGTTAGATTGATAATAATAAGAGTAATAAGTATAGTAATTGCCGTTCTATCGATCATATCTGCATAATATGGTTAGTAATATGAGTTAGATTGATAATAATAAGAGTAATAAGTATAGTAATTGTCGTTCTATCGGACATATAACCATAATATGGCTAATAATATGAGTTAGATTGATAATAATAAGAGTAATGAGTATAGTAGTTGTCGTACTATCGATCATATAAGCATAATATGGATAATAATATGAGTTAGATTGATAATAATAAGAGTAATAAGTATAGTAATTGTCGTTCTATCGATCATATAAGCATAATATGACTAATAATATGAGTTAGATTGATAACAGTGAGTGTAATAAGTATAGTAATTGTCGTTCTGTCGATCATATAAGCATAATATGGCTAATAATATGAGTTAGATTGATAATAATAAGAGTAATGCGTATAGTAATTGTCGTTCTATCGATCATATCTGCATAATATGGTTAATAATATGAGTGAGATTGATAATAGTGAGTGTAGCAAGTATAGTATTTGTCGTTCTATCGATCATATAAGCACAATATGGCTAATAATATGAGTTAGATTGATAATAATGAGGGTAATGAGTATAGTAGTTGTCGTCCTATCGATCATATAAGCATAATATGGCTCATAATATGAGTTAGATTGTTTATAATAAGAGTAATAAGTACAGTAATTGTAGTTCAATCGATCATATAAGCATAATGTGGCTACTAATATGAGTTAGATTGATTATAATTAGAGTAATAAGGTTAGTAATTGTCGCTCTATCGGTCATATAACCACAATATGGCTAATAATGTGAGTTAGATTTATAATAGTGAGTGTAATAAGTATAGTAATTGTCGTTCTATCGATCATATAAGCACAATATGGCTAATGATATGAGTTAGATTGATAATAATAAGAGTAATAAGTATAGTAATTGTCGTTCTATCGATCATATCTGCATAATATGGCTAATAATGTGAGTTAGATTTATAATAGTGAGTGTAATAAGTATAGTAATTGTCGTTCTATCGATCATATAAGCACAATATGGCTAATGATATGAGTTAGATAGATAATAATTAGAGTAATGAGTATAGTAATTGTAGTTCTATCGATCATATAAGCATGCTATGGCTAATAATATGAGTTAGATTGATAATAGTAAGAGTAATAGGGATAGTAATTGTCGTTCTATCGATCATATATGCATAACATGGTTAATAATATGAGTTAGATTGATAATAGTAAGAGTAATGAGTATAGTAATTGTCGTTCTATCGATCATATATGCACAATATGGCCAATAATATGAGTTAGATTGATAATAATAAGAGTAATAAGTATAGTAATTGTCGTTCTATCGATCATATCTGCATAATATGGTTAATAATATGAGTTAGATTGATAATAATAAGAGTAATAAGTATAGTAATTGTCGTTCTATCGGTCATATAACCATAATATGGCTAATAATATGAGTTAGATTGATAACAGTGAGTGTAATAAGTATAGTAATTGTCGTTCTATCGATCATATAAGCATAATATGCCTAATAATATGAGTTAGATTGATAATAATAAGAGTAGTAAGTATAGTAATTGTCGTTCTATCGATCATATCTGCATAATATGGTTAATAATATGAGTTAGATTGATAATAATAAGAGTAATAAGTATAGTAATTGTCGTTCTATCGGTCATATAACCATAATATGGCTAATAATATGAGTTAGATTGATAACAGTGAGTGTAATAAGTATAGTAATTGTCGTTCTATCGATCATATAAGCATAATATGCCTAATAATATGAGTTAGATTGAAAATAATAAGAGTAGTAAGTATAGTAATTGTCGTTCTATCGATCATATAAGCATAATATGGCTAATGATATGAGTTAGATTGAGAATAATAAGAGTAATGAGTATAGTAATTGTCGTTCTATCGATCATATAACCATAATATGGCTAATAATATGAGTTAGATTGATAATAATAAGAGTAATGAGTATAGTAGTTGTCGTACTATCGATCATATAAGCATAATATGGATAATAATATGAGTTAGATTGATAATAATAAGAGTAATAAGTATAGTAATTGTCGTTCTATCGATCATATAAGCATAATATGCCTAATAATATGAGTTAGATTGAAAATAATAAGAGTAGTAAGTATAGTAATTGTCGTTCTATCGATCATATAAGCATAATATGGCTAATGATATGAGTTAGATTGAGAATAATAAGAGTAATGAGTATAGTAATTGTCGTTCTATCGATCATATAACCATAATATGGCTAATAATATGAGTTAGATTGATAATAATAAGAGTAATGAGTATAGTAATTGTCGTACTATCGATCATATCTGCATAACATGGTTAATAATATGAGTTAGATTGATAATAGTAAGAGTAATAAGTATAGTAATTGTCGTTCTATCGATCATATCTGCATAATATGGTTAATAATATGAGTTAGATTGATAATAATAAGAGTAATGAGTATAGTAATTGTCGTTCTATCGATCATATAACCATAATATGGCTAATAATATGAGTTAGATTGATAACAGTGAGTGTAATAAGTATAGTAATTGTCGTTCTATCGATCATATAAGCATAATATGCCTAATAATATGAGTTAGATTGATAATAATAAGAGTAGTAAGTATAGTAATTGTCGTTCTATCGATCATATAAGCATAATATGGCTAATGATATGAGTTAGATTGATAATAATATGAGTAATAAGTATAGTAATTGTCGTTCTATCGATCATATAAGCATAATATGGCTAATGATATGAGTTAGATTGATAATAATAAGAGTAATAAGTATAGTAATTGTCGTTCTATCGATCATATCTGCATAATATGGCTAATAATGTGAGTTAGATTTATAATAGTGAGTGTAATAAGTATAGTAATTGTCGTTCTATCGATCATATAAGCACAATATGGCTAATGATATGAGTTAGATAGATAATAATTAGAGTAATGAGTATAGTAATTGTAGTTCTATCGATCATATAAGCATGCTATGGCTAATAATATGAGTTAGATTGATAATAGTAAGAGTAATAGGGATAGTAATTGTCGTTCTATCGATCATATATGCATAACATGGTTAATAATATGAGTTAGATTGATAATAGTAAGAGTAATGAGTATAGTAATTGTCGTTCTATCGATCATATATGCACAATATGGCCAATAATAAGAGTTAGATTGATAATAATAAGAGTAATAAGTATAGTAATTGTCGTTCTATCGATCATATCTGCATAATATGGTTAATAATATGAGTTAGATTGATAATAATAAGAGTAATAAGTATAGTAATTGTCGTTCTATCGGTCATATAACCATAATATGGCTAATAATATGAGTTAGATTGATAACAGTGAGTGTAATAAGTATAGTAATTGTCGTTCTATCGATCATATAAGCATAATATGCCTAATAATATGAGTTAGATTGATAATAATAAGAGTAGTAAGTATAGTAATTGTCGTTCTATCGATCATATCTGCATAATATGGTTAATAATATGAGTTAGATTGATAATAATAAGAGTAATAAGTATAGTAATTGTCGTTCTATCGGTCATATAACCATAATATGGCTAATAATATGAGTTAGATTGATAACAGTGAGTGTAATAAGTATAGTAATTGTCGTTCTATCGATCATATAAGCATAATATGCCTAATAATATGAGTTAGATTGAAAATAATAAGAGTAGTAAGTATAGTAATTGTCGTTCTATCGATCATATAAGCATAATATGGCTAATGATATGAGTTAGATTGAGAATAATAAGAGTAATGAGTATAGTAATTGTCGTTCTATCGATCATATAACCATAATATGGCTAATAATATGAGTTAGATTGATAATAATAAGAGTAATGAGTATAGTAATTGTCGTACTATCGATCATATCTGCATAACATGGTTAATAATATGAGTTAGATTGATAATAGTAAGAGTAATAAGTATAGTAATTGTCGTTCTATCGATCATATCTGCATAATATGGTTAATAATATGAGTTAGATTGATAATAATAAGAGTAATGAGTATAGTAATTGTCGTTCTATCGATCATATAACCATAATATGGCTAATAATATGAGTTAGATTGATAATAATAAGAGTAATGAGTATAGTAATTGTCGTACTATCGATCATATAAGCTTAATATGGCTAATAATATGAGTTAGATTGATAATAAAAAGAGTAATAAATATAGTAATTGTCGTTCTATCGATCATATAAGCATAATATGGCTAATAATATGAGTTAGATTGATAACAGTGAGTGTAATAAGTATAGTAATTGTCGTTCTATCGATCATATAAGCATAATATGCCTAATAATATGAGTTAGATTGATAATAATAAGAGTAGTAAGTATAGTAATTGTCGTTCTATCGATCATATAAGCATAATATGGCTAATGATATGAGTTAGATTGATAATAATATGAGTAATAAGTATAGTAATTGTCGTTCTATCGATCATATAAGCATAATATGGCTAATGATATGAGTTAGATTGATAAAAATAAGAGTAATGAGTATAGTAATTGTCGTTCTATCGATCATATAACCATAATATGGCTAATAATATGAGTTAGATTGATAATAATAAGAGTAATGAGTATAGTAATTGTCGTACTATCGATCATATAAGCTTAATATGGCTAATAATATGAGTTAGATTGATAATAATAAGAGTAATAAATATAGTAATTGTCGTTCTATCGATCATATAAGCATAATATGGCTAATAATATGAGTCAGATTGATAATAATAAGAGTAATAAGTATAGTAATTGTCGCTCTATCGGTCATATAACCACAATATGGCTAATAATGTGAGTTAGATTTATAATAGTGAGTGTAATAAGTATAGTAATTGTCGTTCTATCGATCATATAAGCACAATATGGCTAATGATATGAGTTAGATAGATAATAATTAGAGTAATGAGTATAGTAATTGTAGTTCTATCGATCATATAAGCATGCTATGGCTAATAATATGAGTTAGATTGATAATAGTAAGAGTAATAGGGATAGTAATTGTCGTTCTATCGATCATATATGCATAACATGGTTAATAATATGAGTTAGATTGATAATAGTAAGAGTAATGAGTATAGTAATTGTCGTTCTATCGATCATATATGCACAATATGGCCAATAATATGAGTTAGATTGATAATAATAAGAGTAATAAGTATAGTAATTGTCGTTCTATCGATCATATCTGCATAATATGGTTAGTAATATGAGTTAGATTGATAATAATAAGTGTAATAAGTATAGTAATTGTCGTTCTATCGGACATATAACCATAATATGGCTAATAATATGAGTTAGATTGATAATAATAAGAGTAATGAGTATAGTAGTTGTCGAACTATCGATCATATAAGCATAATATGGCTCATAATATGAGTTAGATTGTTTATAATAAGAGTAATAAGTACAGTAATTGTAGTTCAATCGATCATATAAGCATAATGTGGCTACTAATATGAGTTAGATTGATTATAATTAGAGTAATAAGGTTAGTAATTGTCGCTCTATCGGTCATATAACCACAATATGGCTAATAATGTGAGTTAGATTTATAATAGTGAGTGTAATAAGTATAGTAATTGTCGTTCTATCGATCATATAAGCACAATATGGCTAATGATATGAGTTAGATTGATAACAATAAGAGTAATAAGTATAGTAATTGTCGTTCTATCGATCATATAAGCTTAATGTGGCTAATGATATGAGTTAGATTGATAAGAATTAGAGTAATGAGTATAGTAATTGTCGTTCTATCGATCATATAACCATAATATGGCTATTAATATGAGTTAGATTGATAATAATAAGAGTAATGAGTATAGTAATTGTCGTTCTACCGATCATATAAGCATAATATGGCTAATAATATGAGTTAGATTGATAATAATAAGAGTAATAAGTATAGTAATTGCCGTTCTATCGATCATATCTGCATAATATGGTTAGTAATATGAGTTAGATTGATAATAATAAGAGTAATAAGTATAGTAATTGTCGTTCTATCGGACATATAACCATAATATGGCTAATAATATGAGTTAGATTGATAATAATAAGAGTAATGAGTATAGTAGTTGTCGTACTATCGATCATATAAGCATAATATGGATAATAATATGAGTTAGATTGATAATAATAAGAGTAATAAGTATAGTAATTGTCGTTCTATCGATCATATAAGCATAATATGACTAATAATATGAGTTAGATTGATAACAGTGAGTGTAATAAGTATAGTAATTGTCGTTCTGTCGATCATATAAGCATAATATGGCTAATAATATGAGTTAGATTGATAATAATAAGAGTAATGCGTATAGTAATTGTCGTTCTATCGATCATATCTGCATAATATGGTTAATAATATGAGTGAGATTGATAATAGTGAGTGTAGCAAGTATAGTATTTGTCGTTCTATCGATCATATAAGCACAATATGGCTAATAATATGAGTTAGATTGATAATAATGAGGGTAATGAGTATAGTAGTTGTCGTCCTATCGATCATATAAGCATAATATGGCTCATAATATGAGTTAGATTGTTTATAATAAGAGTAATAAGTACAGTAATTGTAGTTCAATCGATCATATAAGCATAATGTGGCTACTAATATGAGTTAGATTGATTATAATTAGAGTAATAAGGTTAGTAATTGTCGCTCTATCGGTCATATAACCACAATATGGCTAATAATGTGAGTTAGATTTATAATAGTGAGTGTAATAAGTATAGTAATTGTCGTTCTATCGATCATATAAGCACAATATGGCTAATGATATGAGTTAGATAGATAATAATTAGAGTAATGAGTATAGTAATTGTAGTTCTATCGATCATATAAGCATGCTATGGCTAATAATATGAGTTAGATTGATAATAGTAAGAGTAATAGGGATAGTAATTGTCGTTCTATCGATCATATATGCATAACATGGTTAATAATATGAGTTAGATTGATAATAGTAAGAGTAATGAGTATAGTAATTGTCGTTCTATCGATCATATATGCACAATATGGCCAATAATATGAGTTAGATTGATAATAATAAGAGTAATAAGTATAGTAATTGTCGTTCTATCGATCATATCTGCATAATATGGTTAATAATATGAGTTAGATTGATAATAATAAGAGTAATAAGTATAGTAATTGTCGTTCTATCGGTCATATAACCATAATATGGCTAATAATATGAGTTAGATTGATAACAGTGAGTGTAATAAGTATAGTAATTGTCGTTCTATCGATCATATAAGCATAATATGCCTAATAATATGAGTTAGATTGATAATAATAAGAGTAGTAAGTATAGTAATTGTCGTTCTATCGATCATATCTGCATAATATGGTTAATAATATGAGTTAGATTGATAATAATAAGAGTAATAAGTATAGTAATTGTCGTTCTATCGGTCATATAACCATAATATGGCTAATAATATGAGTTAGATTGATAACAGTGAGTGTAATAAGTATAGTAATTGTCGTTCTATCGATCATATAAGCATAATATGCCTAATAATATGAGTTAGATTGATAATAATAAGAGTAGTAAGTATAGTAATTGTCGTTCTATCGATCATATAAGCATAATATGGCTAATGATATGAGTTAGATTGAGAATAATAAGAGTAATGAGTATAGTAATTGTCGTTCTATCGATCATATAACCATAATATGGCTAATAATATGAGTTAGATTGATAATAGTAAGAGTAATGAGTATAGTAATTGTCGTACTATCGATCATATAAGCTTAATATGGCTAATAATATGAGTTAGATTGATAATAATAAGAGTAATAAGTATAGTAAGTGTCGTTCTATCGATCATATAAGCATAATATGGCTAATAATATGAGTTAGATTGATAATAATAAGAGTAATGAGTATAGTAATTGTCGTACTATCGATCATATCTGCATAACATGGTTAATAATATGAGTTAGATTGATAATAGTAAGAGTAATGAGTATAATAATTGTCGTTCTATCGATTATATATGCACAATATGGCCAATAATATGAGTTAGATTGATAATAATAAGAGTCATAAGTATAGTAATTGTCGTTCTATCGATCATATATGCACAATATAACCAATAATATTCTTTAGATTGATAATAATAAGAGTAATAAGTATAGTAATTGTCGTTCTATCGGTCATATAACCATAATATGGCTAATAATATGAGTTAGATTGATAACAGTGAGTGTAATAAGTATAGTAATTGTCGTTCTATCGATCATATAAGCATAATATGCCTAATAATATGAGTTAGATTGATAATAATAAGAGTAATAAGTATAGTAATTGTCGTTCTATCGATCATATAAGCATAATATGGCTAATGATATGAGTTAGATTGATAATAACAAGAGTAATGAGTATAGTAATTGTCGTTCTATCGATCATATAACCATAATATGGCTAATAATATGAGTTAGATTGATAATAATAAGAGTAATGAGTATAGTAATTGTCGTACTATCGATCATATAAGCTTAATATGGCTAATAATATGAGTTAGATTGATAATAATAAGAGTAATAAGTATAGTAATTGTCGTTCTATCGATCATATAAGCATAATATGGCTAATAATATGAGTTATATTGATAACAGTGAGTGTAATAAGTATAGTAATTGTCGTTCTATCGATCATATAAGCATAATATGGCTAATAATATGAGTTAGATTGATAATAATAAGAGTAATAAGGATAGTAATTGTAGTTCTATCGATCATATCTGCATAACATGGTTAATAATATGAGTTAGATTGATAATAGTAAGAGTAATGAGTATAGTAATTGTCGTTCTATCGATCATATATGCACAATATGGCCAATAATATGAGTTAGATTGATAATAATATGAGTAATAAGTATAGTAATTGTCGTTCTATCGATCATATAAGCATAATATGGCTAATGATATGAGTTAGATTGATAATAATAAGAGTAATGAGTATAGTAATTGTCGTTCTATCGATCATATAACCATAATATGGCTAATAATATGAGTTAGATTGATAATAATAAGAGTAATGAGTATAGTAATTGTCGTACTATCGATCATATAAGCTTAATATGGCTAATAATATGAGTTAGATTGATAATAAAAAGAGTAATAAATATAGTAATTGTCGTTCTATCGATCATATAAGCATAATATGGCTAATAATATGAGTTAGATTGATAATAATAAGAGTAATAAGTATAGTAATTGTCGTTCTATCGGTCATATAACCATAATATGGCTAATGATATGAGTTAGATTGATAAATATAAGAGTAATGAGTATAGTAATTGTCGTTCTGTCGATCATATAAGCATAATATGGCTAATAATATGAGTTAGATTGATAACAGTGAGTGTAATAAGTATAGTAATTGTCGTTCTACCGATCATATCTGCATAATATGGTTAATAATATGAGTTAGATTGATAATAGTAAGAGTAATGAGTATAGTAATTGTCGTACTATCGATCATATAAGCTTAATATGGCTAATAATATGAGTTAGATTGATAATAATAAGAGTAATAAGTATAGTAAGTGTCGTTCTATCGATCATATAAGCATAATATGGCTAATAATATGAGTTAGATTGATAATAATAAGAGTAATGAGTATAGTAATTGTCGTACTATCGATCATATCTGCATAACATGGTTAATAATATGAGTTAGATTGATAATAGTAAGAGTAATGAGTATAATAATTGTCGTTCTATCGATTATATATGCACAATATGGCCAATAATATGAGTTAGATTGATAATAATAAGAGTAATAAGTATAGTAATTGTCGTTCTATCGATCATATATGCACAATATAACCAATAATATTCTTTAGATTGATAATAATAAGAGTAATAAGTATAGTAATTGTCGTTCTATCGGTCATATAACCATAATATGGCTAATAATATGAGTTAGATTGATAACAGTGAGTGTAATAAGTATAGTAATTGTCGTTCTATCGATCATATAAGCATAATATGCCTAATAATATGAGTTAGATTGATAATAATAAGAGTAATAAGTATAGTAATTGTCGTTCTATCGATCATATAAGCATAATATGGCTAATGATATGAGTTAGATTGATAATAACAAGAGTAATGAGTATAGTAATTGTCGTTCTATCGATCATATAACCATAATATGGCTAATAATATGAGTTAGATTGATAATAATAAGAGTAATGAGTATAGTAATTGTCGTACTATCGATCATATAAGCTTAATATGGCTAATAATATGAGTTAGATTGATAATAATAAGAGTAATAAGTATAGTAATTGTCGTTCTATCGATCATATAAGCATAATATGGCTAATAATATGAGTTAGATTGATAACAGTGAGTGTAATGAGTATAGTAATTGTCGTTCTATCGATCATATAACCATAATATGGCTAATAATGATGAGTTAGATGAATAATAAGAGTAATGAGTATAGTAATTGTCGTACTATCGATCATATAAGCTTAAGCTAATAATATGAGTTAGATTGATAATATAGAGTAATAAGTATAGTAATTGTCGTTCTATCGATCATATAAGCATAATATGGCTAATAATATGAGTTATATTGATAACAGTGAGTGTAATAAGTATAGTAATTGTCGTTCTATCGATCATATAAGCATAATATGGCTAATAATATGAGTTAGATTGATAATAATAAGAGTAATAAGGATAGTAATTGTAGTTCTATCGATCATATCTGCATAACATGGTTAATAATATGAGTTAGATTGATAATAGTAAGAGTAATGAGTATAGTAATTGTCGTTCTATCGATCATATATGCACAATAT